>NW_021627861.1:0-130442 GCF_004785775.1 Grammomys surdaster
GTGTGTGTGTGTGTGTGTGTGTGTGTGTGTGTGTGTGTGTGTGTGTGGTGTCTGTCGCATGCTAATATGTCAAGCATACTGATGCGGGAATGTGGTTTTCTGACTCTCCGGGTAATTAAAAAGTTGTAGCACTTCCACACAGGTGTTCAGATGATTTCCTTTGTTTCTTTTCTAATTAAATTCTGATTGCCAGAAATTCTTTACATTTTGAGTGAAATAATGCATTCGGCACAGTGCATGCAAACAGTGAGCAGCTCATTCCGATGATTCTGTTCATCTTATTTATAGAATACTGGAAAACAAATAAATACCTTATGCTTTTCACCTAAAATAGAACTGGATGCATTTGAAGGAAGGGAAAGTTGGATCTGAATAGCGTTCCTCCTGACACATGCTCTGTTATTTTTACTTTGAAATCAGAAGTAGAACTACTTTGTATTCCCAGTTTCTTCTCAGCCTTTGAAGGGTAAACATTCTCAAGCATGAAGTGAGTAGATCAAGGTACAGGAGTTTGATTGCTGCTTTTTCTAATCAGTAGTGGGATTTAATGTTTAAAAACGTGTTATAAATATATTTAAATTTTATTAAAATTACTGGGTGTCTTATCTTTCACTCAAAGTATTTTAACAATTGAGACACAACTTCAAAGTTAACTTCCCTATATTTTCTGTTACTTAAAAAGAGAACCGCCGGGCTGTGGTGGCGCATGCCTTTAATCCCAGCACTTGGGAGGCAGAGGCAGGAGGATTTCTGAGTTCGAGGCCAGCCTGGTCTACAGAGTGAGTTCCAGGACAGCCAGGGCTACACAGAGAAACTCTAAATAAAAAAAAAAAAAAAAAAAAAAAAGAGAGAGAGAGAGAGAGAACCATAGAAACACTATTTATTAAATATATACCTTGATAGCTGATATGATGTCTTTGCTCATTTCAGGAAAAAGCAATATATATGTCAGTACCATTTTGTGAAATGTTATGATCTAGGCCTTAGGGCTTTGGCAGTTGTTGTTATCTTTTACCTAGTTTTTGTTTTTTTTTGTTTTTGTTTTATTTGTTTGTTTGTTTGTTTGTTTGTTTTGACAAGATCTCATTGTGTAGCTCTACCTGGCCTAGAAGTCACTAGGTAGGTCTTGAACTCAAGAGATCCAACTGCCTCTGCCTCCCTAGTGCTGAGATAAAAGGTGTGATGTTCTTGAATAAGTGATGTGGAAATAGGCATCCTGCTCACATCAGCTGCGCCCCACAGTTCACTCACAAGGTGAGCTACGGCATTAGGAGCAAAAACGTTCACCAATCAAAGCAGTGCCTCCACCTCCCTCTCTCCCATACTAGTGATCACATGTGGGGTCTCGAGAAAACTAAGCAAACACTATTCCAATGAAGTATATAGCTCTAGCCTTCTGTTAAATTTTATTTTGAAATGAGGACTCACTAAATTACTCAAGCTGAGTACAATAGCACATTTGAGTGCAATAGCACATTTCTAGTATTCATTTTGCAATGGTGTGTGTATGTTTGTGTGTTTGTGTGTGCATGTTGCATGATTGTTTTTGCCACATTTTTTATTATAGATTACTGAGAAAGTCTGATAAATCATCTCTCTAATCTTTAGCTCAGACTTTGACCCCTAGATTGTTGCTGACCATCTTCACTTGCAAGAGAGAATTACTGGAGGATTTTTGTGCTTGTGTGTGGAATGAAACCCAAAGGTCACACAGAGTGTGTGTGGTGACATCATGACAGAGGTCATTCTCAATCTCCTGTAAGCTGCTTCTCAGAAAAGCCTTACAAAAAGTAGGGCCTCAGATGGGGAGATGACGTGCACATAGATTACAGGGGTGCCACTGAGAAATGTCTTTAGAAGGATGTCACAGAAACCAGGGCACCAAAGACTAGGCAGTTGCTGAGAAGATACCAAGGCTAGGCTAGACAAAGTGCTGTTAAGGTCATTTAATTGTGAAGACCATTGTTAAGAAATATTAGATGAGTCTAGAACATCAAATTTTACTGACTGTAAAACTCCAATGCTTTTCCACTCAGCCTGTATTCACGCGTACATCCTTGTCTTACCTTCTCCTGGCGCCTTTTACACTCTCTAAATTCCGTTTTGTAATTTCGTCTCCTCATTCTGCATCTTCTCTCTCCCTTTCATTAGTTGTACTTACTTGATTGTAGAGCAAAATTAAGGCTAAGAATGAATTAAAAACATGTTTTTTTCCTTCTGTAGTGGTTGAATACTTAATGTAGCCAGTGAGCAGCTTTTCTTTGTTTTGTTTTTAATGTCATGAAGACCCAGACTGGCCGCAACAAAGGGCAGTAATCAGCAACATGTAACATCTTCCGTCTGTCTGGTTCCAGCTGTAAACTGGGATTGTTTGTGCTGACCTCATGGGGAAAGGCTGGGTGCATAGCAAATCTGGCCAACTCTAACCTAAACCAAGTGAGTTTGTATACAGTGTGGCAGATGTACACCAGCACACCAGATGATAGCCTTGCTCAGAAGGACACAGTCCTGGACAATGGTGACCTCACATCTTCTAAAACAGCAGGGTGCTTTGATCACACACACACACACACACACACACACACACACACACACACACAGAGCCTCTTACTGCTTTCATAGCTTTTCATCTCCTAGCTGTTGGAAAAGCAATACATCTGTTCAGTCAAGTGCAGTTTTCCCAGTCTTGGACATTCAATGTTTTTAAATGGTGTTTTCTCACACTTTAAATTGGTCAGTGTGGAATTTTCAGTGCAAGTCAGTTATCTTTCTGTCTTTACACCTTTTAGCAAAATTTCAGCCAGCACCTCCCAAAAAATCAGTTCTCAGTATTATCCACTCTGTATTGTCATCCAAGGAGATCACATCATTGTGGCAAAATAAAATACTCTCCACAGTGGCCCTTCAAAAGCTTCACCAAGTTTCGAACTATATTCTTATCAAGCTTCCTATAAGAAGTGTCATAGATTTCAACAGCTTCATGTATATGGTCACAGTTTCTATTGGAGTCTCATTTACAGATTCTAAATTCATTTCTTTGGCTAAGTTTTCTACTCTGGATGCTGCGTTTTCTGTATCTTGTGCTGAAGGACAAATAGCAAATATAAGATTCCTGAATTAGGAATCCTCAATAGAAATCAATTTTAAAATAGTTGTATTTAAAAATGGGAAGATAGATCTTTACTACAAAGGTGTTTGGAGGGTTTTGTGTTGTTGTTGTTCACTGGTTTCAGTTTTAGAATTTTCTTCTCTACTTTGAACCTAATTAGAAAGTATTATTATTTTTAACCCTTGTCATTACAAATCAAGAAAAAGAATCATGACTTGTATAGGAAATGATACAATGTGAGAAGACAGCTTTTGGCTCTTTTCAATTTTTCACTGAACAAACACTTATTTTTTTTTATTTTCATGGAGATGGTGCTGGAGTGCTTGAAACTACCTTGTTTTACATATAAAGTTTTGATTATTTAGAGTTGATAAGCCATACCTCTAACCAAATGTTTCATTTGAACCAGAAACTCTTGGAACTTTAGCTAGAATGTTCTGGAATGTTAGGCTTTCAATTACCATCCTAGATAGATAGAGTGCTACCTTCATAGAAAATCTCACTGTACACATAAACAATAAGGCTCTTGCCCAGGTCTTTGCCTGTGCTCTATTTGTTAGTGTGACTGATTCCATGGTATGGCCTTGGTTTTTACAAGATTTTTTTTTTTTTTATTTAGGAATTCATTATCAGCAGGATTTTGGAGGTAAGAGTAGTCAACAGTGCGTGCACACAAGAGTATAAATGGGTCTCTAAATATTATGTTGAAGAAAGAGAGAATCAGAGGCACGGAGTACATTCTTCTTGATCCCGCTCAGTAAAGTAGATAAGGCAAACCCTCCTATATGTGATTCTGGATGTAGTCACCTTCAAGACATGCAGGAGAGGGGAGATAGTGGCTGATAAAGGACAAGAAGGGAATGGCTTCAATTTGTAAAGTTCATTAAGCTATCCAATTATACTTTTTAACAAAATGCTTAACATAATAGTTATAATTGAGAAGGAAGAGAGATGGCTGCTTTGGTAAAGCAGGACGTGTGAGGGGGCCATGAAGGATGCCATGGAGGTACGCCATCATGAGAGCCATACGTCTCTGACAAGCACCACATTTCAGAGCTCAGAAAAGCAGTGCTTCTTGGAGGCTGTGATCAGCAGAATATTTCACAGCTGCTTGTTGACCATGCTTCCTAGGATATGAAACACGGGCACATTCAACATGCCCATGCTCTGGATGTGACACAAGGTATGGAGATACACTGGGAAGCAGACTAATCCAGCCAGACTCCGAATGCAGAGTCTAGACTTCAGGTTTTCAAACTGATCCTTTTACATGACCTGTCTGTTGCATTTCTTAGTTCACATGATTCGTATTTCAGAAAACCACTTCTTATTTCACTTCCGTTAAGGCACAGACTTTTTCAAGTCTTTTTTTTTTTTTTAACTTGTCTCATATTTCAGTGGATTTGGGGAAGGGTGTTCTGGGAATTGAGCATCCTCTGAGATGTTTTATGAGAGACCCTGGCCTTGCAGAAGGCTTGTGTAAGAGCACAAGGAAATTCTTGGCAAGGCTCCCCTGGGCTGGGGGCTACGGTACCATCATTTCTGGGTGGGTAGGCTGTGCTTGGCCTTGGCCGCCAGGCTTGTCATTTGATAGGACTCTCATCTGCATGTCAATGAGGCTTGAAGCCCGTGGAAAGAATTAACTGGCCCAAGATGTTTATGAAACTTTTCAACAAATGCAATTGAAGGGAGAGTTGCCCTGACTGAGCTGATTGTCTTGGAGCAGATTTACAGTGAAGTAATCACACTAATATTAAGTGATTCAAGTTATATGATATTTTCAATGATCAGCCTAGTAGGAGTTTAAACATAAGAAAAAGAAAAAAAAACACTGACTAATCAAAAACAGTAAATGAAACAACCCTTTTAAAATACATCAAGTGGCCTTTTATTTATTTTTATGCTTTATATTTGCATTAAAACACAGTGCAAATTCAGGCTTCCTGCCTATAGGAACCCTGGTTTTGATTGCATTTTTAACCAACAATATTAATCTCCAGTTGTATTTCTTTTCCTTAAGGAGTAATTAAAGAAAACATGTTTGTTTTTCTAGGCATCGTTCCTAAATCTGCAAGTGCCAAGGCATAAATTCTGGCTTTATGTTCCAAAAGAATGTTTAGGCTTTGAGATCATACAGCCTTTAAGTAGAAAGTGGTCCATGTGTGAAAGGGTGTGTGTGTGTTCTTTGTTCAAGAGCTTAGCTTCATTTTACAGGCATGTCTAGAGAGGTAAAGTAAATTCCATGCAAAAACTTCCCTTTCTTGTCCATGGGTTACATAAACAAAGATTTAAGAACCAGAATTTAAATTTAAAACATTGCTTCATGGACCTAAACAAAGAGTTAAGGCCACTCAAAAAAAGAAGTATGTTTCTGTGTGTGTGTGTGTGTGTGTGTGTGTGTGTGTGTGTGTAAATATCTTTCATATATACAGTGATGTGCCCATCCAAGAAAAAACTTAATGATACCTTTATTTATAAGCTCTTCTAGACTAAAATGTAGTCATATATGATCCTTTGCTTTTTTCTTTCTGAGAGATGCTGAAGCAACTTTCTCAATATTGATACACAGTGAGACACCAGCTTATGATGCTATTACATTATAAACTCAGTACATGAGGCAAAGCATTATGTCTAGTCAAAATGACCCTTGAAAGCCTATTAAATTACCCATAAAATCCACCTTAATATAAACTCAAAGCTGCCAAGTTTTCCTGTAGAGTCAGAAAATCACTGTCTTCAGTATCAGATGAGGTACTTCTATCTTGTAGTGAGAAATATGTTTCTCTAAATGCTAGGAAAGTCCCCAGCACGGGAACAACCCCATACCGTGATATAAATAGGAACCAAACAGGGAGCTAAACAGTTGTCTTGCTGTTTGTCTCCCAGGTTCATTACCAGACTCTGAGGGGGATGATAAATAGAGCTGTATTATGTCACTAGCCTTTCTCCTTCCTCTATTTCTAGCTAAATGCATACACATAGTGACACTATTGCATGTGTGAAGCCCTGGGGAGCGGGGGCTTTTCTGCCAATGAACATGTCAGGAAATACCTTATTGAATCCAGGGTTTTAAAACAAGGAAAAAACACAATGAGAAAGGTAAGTCAGCTGCACCCCAGGTCTCCTATTACTGCATGCACGTGGTTATGGTGTAGAATAGCACTTTCAAGGCTAATGCCACTGGTGTATGTTTAGATATGTGTAGAGGGTATTCAACACTCTCCTAAAGTGTACCTAGTCGGCTATAGAATGTTACAAGAATGGCTGGCTTTCCTTTATGGGGTGGTTTGAATGATGTGCCCCACCCTGCTGACAGTCCAGGTATTTGAATACTTGGTGCTCAGTTGGTGGCTTTGGGGGTTGTGTAGGAGGTGTGGCCTTCCGGGAAGAAGTATATCACTCTCTCTGCCTCCTATGTGGTTATGAGAGGTGAGGCCCCAGTTCTCTGCTCGGATACTGACGGACTCTCATCTCTCTGGGACCCACAACCCCAAAAGAAACCCTTCCTTGGGTAGTGGTGTTTTAGCACAGTGATAGCAGAGTAACTACGAGATTTTGTAAAGGGCCATCGACACAGTTGTACGCTTCTTGTTAAAGCAGTTCTTTTTGATCACACTCAGGAAAGAGGGAACACTTAGTAGTTTATTCACACACACACACACACACACACACACACACTTTCTAAAGGCTTTTGCCTGGTTTGAATGATTCCAGGACTTTGGGCACTTTTTCTTTCCTCCACTCCTAGATCAGTATCTCCCTAATCACCTCGTGAGGATGATGATGGTGTTAGTCAGAGGGTAAGCCCTTCAGGTGACGTTGGGGTTTCCCTCAGCTGTGTTCTTTTCGTCCTTGCAAACAAATATATGTGAAAGGTTGTTGCGCGTAGCTTGGACAGATCACTGCAGACCAGACGGTTCCACAAGGGGAGGTTTATTAAGAGAGATAGCGAGAAGAGAGAGAGAGCAGAAGTAGAGGAGTAGAGGCCGGCCATGACCACGTGGAGAGAGGGGGAAGGGAAGCGGGGGAAGAGAGAGGGGACAGCGAACCTGCAGGCTCGGGGTCAAGGGACCAAGAGAGCAAGAGAGAGAGGAGGGGCAAGCAGCCCCTTTTATAGTGGGCAGGCCTACCTGCCCATTGCCAGGTAACTGTGGAGAGGAGCATACCTGGCTATCGCCAGGTTACTGTGGAGGTGGAGTTTAGACAGAATGCTAACAATATGTACACCATGTGTCACCAAAGCTTGTTGGCTTGCTCACTGTGGAGAGCCCAGTGACCACATCCAACACGCTCAGCTGATGCTGTACAATGGGAAATCAGGTGTAGAGGAGCAGAAGCCTCACAGTTTGCAGGAGCTCTTAGCCATAGCTCATCAGTATCTGCCTTCAGTCTTGCCAGGTCGTTAAGTGGGCTATAATTTCAGGATTGGAGAGATTAAAATTTGCTACTCAGTATGGAATGTGTAATCCTTGCACGGAATCTCTTCCAATGCCAGTTTTTACATAGCCTCCTTGAAGTCTCGTTCTGGGCAACAAAATCTTCCAGACAAACTCAGCATCACATGCAGGAGAGAGGTACATTTTTCTCTAAGTCCCTGTTTAACGTGATACATCATTTTTCTTCCTTTATCTTTGTAATATATGTTTGGGTTTTTTTGTTTTGTTTTGTTTTTTTGTTTTGTTTTTTGTTTTTTGCTGG
This sequence comes from Grammomys surdaster, assembly GCF_004785775.1. Lineage (NCBI taxonomy): Eukaryota > Metazoa > Chordata > Mammalia > Rodentia > Muridae > Grammomys > Grammomys surdaster. The sequence goes on from NW_021627861.1 coordinate 7,808, forward strand.
CATCCACTAAGGGAATACAGAATGCTTATTCCTGTGAGTTACTAGCGCCCTTTTTCTGCATTCTCCTTGAGGGAAAAAAACAAACTTTAAAAACGTCTTTATTAATTCTTTAAGAATTTCACACAATGTATTTCGATCATATCCCCTGATTTCTCCCAGATCCACCCCAAGTCCCCAGCTCAGCTCAGCCTTGCAAGCATACATTTTAAAAGTGCCATTAACAGTGCCTGAGCTCTGGCACCCTGTACCACGGTGGACTGCTGGGATCTGCTGCTGTGTAGGGATTGTTGCTACTTGTTGATTGAAAGCAGCATTTGCCCTCTGGCATGCTCCAGAACTAACACCCTTGAACTTTTGAACTCAGAGAAACTTCTGGCTATATGTTAGAAGAAAGGAGTCATCTAAAGCCAAGCATGTGTGTCTTTCAAGAAATAAATCACGTAGATTTTTTTTAAAAAAAAGTTTTATTTTTAGCTTTTTAATGGTTTCTTAGAATTTAATGTTTGAAAATATTTGAAGCAAATATAACCTCATGTGAGGTTTTAAAAGAACAATTTTTCCTATAAAATTGTTTCAATAAAAAATTAATGGAGGTGGATACAAAAGTTATTTTCAAATAATAGTTTCAAGAATAATAATTTGCAATTTGGTTTTTAGGAAGAGAACTTATTTAAGCCCCAAATAATCCATTTAATCTTTCTGTGAAGTCTAGACACTAGAAATTTATTAGATCTGAACTATCAAAATAACGTTAAGACATTTAAATTATTGAGCAGGTTTCTTATCCAATATCATACTTCCACAAGGAACAGATTTTTAGACCTTGAATAAAATAACTGTAATGTGAAGTTTCTTTATTCCTCTCTCTACAAACTTTAATGAATTGGTGAACATTTTCACTTATTCAGAAATTATGAGAGAAATATAATAGTCATCAATAACTTGTATTAATTTTCTTAATTGGAAAAGGTAAAATGTAATTGACCTATAAAAACTCACTGACGGGGCTAAGGAGATAGTTCATTCAGAAAACCGCTTTCTCTGCAAGCATTAGGACCTGAGTTCGATCCTCACTGCCTACATAAAAAGATGGGTGTAGCTGTGGTCTATAATCAAAACCTTGGGGAGATGGAGACAGATGGAACCAGGAAGCTCATTGGCTCGCTAGCCTAGACAAATGGATGCACACTGAGTTCAGTGAGAGGCCCCGTCACAACAAAATAAGGCAGAGAGCACTTGAGAAAGCTATCTGAGGCTCACATATGTGCACACATGCATGAGCACACTCACAAACACAACATACACACACACAAAGCTCAATGATAATCAGCCTAAGGATTTTCAGACTTTGAAGAGAAGATTTTATTCCTGAATGTGTATTGCTAGCCACAAATACTAACACCTTCAGCTTCTCAAGAGAAGGGTCCAGTGCTGGAGGATTCCTTTTGTTCTGGACAAGTGAGAGCCCCAAGAATCTGCTGTTGTTGGTTTTTGTTTTGTTTTGTTTTGTTTTGTTTTGTTTTGTTTTGTTTGTTTGTTTGTTTTAAAGCCTTTCAGGGTTGATATCTGTGCTGGCTACAAGGTTTTTCACACACAAGTAGGAAAACATTGTTCTGCAGAGTACCCAAAACCACTTTCTACCACTCTGGCTTGCATTTTGATGTGAGAACTGCATTTGCCTCATTGAGACCAAAATGTTTTACATTTCTGCTGGAAACATCCCCCAAACAAGCAGATCAGTAAGAATGCTTGCATGTGCTTTGGATGCCCACAGCAATCCCAATTGGGAAGAGTACCAGCTGACACGCTGTAACACCTGGCTCTGGAACAACAAGTGGACAGAGTTGTGTTAGCAACTGAGCTGAAAAACGGCTGGTTCTCACCAACTCCAGCATCCAGGACTACATGGATTATCCTATTAGGCTCTCTCCTCATGGGGATTGTAATTCTTTCTTCGCCGGTTATTGTTCTGAGAATTAATAAATGTTGAACTGTGCCTCCATTTTTCTATGTTTAAAATGGGCATACTTGGACCTAAAAATGCAGAACTGTGAGGTTTAGAAGCCAAACAGGTAATGCACTTGCCATGCGGTAGTTCTCTAATGTTTTTTTAGCTTCTGGATATTTATTAGGTGAAAGCAGTACTTAGAAACGAAGATAGTGTTTATGGGGGGTGTGGTAACTTAGCACTTGAGTTTTATTTTGTAATGTCTGTAAATATACTCAAGGAGATGTACAAATATGTACCATATTTTGTATTATCCATGAATAATCAAGAAAGAAATATAGATCACATAAAAAATAAAGCCGATGTAACATAGAGCTGAACTTTTAGAAATAATCGTAAAAATAAATATATAAATAAACAAATAGGCCAAGTACCTACCTGGGATTGTCTTGAAATTGCAAATATTTTTGCAATTACAAAAATAAGTCTTCATGGTCTGTATTTAATAAAATTTATGTCTAGTCTTTGGAATAGACTTGATGACAGTTCACTATACATCCACATTCTGTAACAACCTGTATCAAGTTTGATATTACAGTAGATAAACGGCAGAGCCACCTTTGCCTAATAGACCAAGTTCTTGATCCACATTACTTGACCAGTGTTTGTTCTTTGATAGTCAGATCATTTGCCCATGAAACCTTAGCCCCCTTATCTTCATTTTCATATTTCTATCAATCTTTAGGTATTTTGGAAACGGCTTGCTGTGAGTTTCAGTTACCCAGAATCACGGTCTCTGACTTTGTGAATCCTGCATCTTTGGCAAGCTTTGCATTTTCACTTCCAACCTACTCAGATTTTATTTGTTTTGTACTAAAGAATGGTTTGAATTCTCCTGCATCAGTAAGATTCCAAAGATGTTGATTTACTGCAGCTGGAAGGGCCTCCTTTCCTCATCACTGATGGCCTGGATGTATTATTATTCGCTTGTCTAACCTTGGTGGAGATTAAAATTAAATGACAATACAAATAAAAATAATGGATACAGAGAGATGCAGTTGCCATGGTTCTCAGACTTCCTAATGCAGTTCATGTTGCAGGGACTCCAAACCAAAAAGTATTTTCGTTGCTACTCCATACCTGTAATTGTGCTGCTATTATGAAATGCAGTGTAAATGTCTGTGTTTTCTGGTGGTCTTAGGTGATCCTTGTGAGGGTCGTAACCCACAAGTTGAGAACCACTGGGCTATTTATTATAAGCAGAGATGGAGAATAAAATACTACTTCATGAATGTTTTCATGTCATAATGCCTTTCATGTCCTATTGTGACCTTGACACAGTAGAAGCTGGATAACTAAGAGTCCCTCTGTAGAATAATTGTCACCCCCTCGTGAAGAACCGTATCATGTCCTAAAGGTCCCCAGTGTGATTCTTTTTCAGCCTGTTTGTCCCTCCTGTTCCCTAGGCTTTCCAGAGTAGCTTTTTCATCGGCATCATCTGATCCTCTCCTTCTACCTCATTAGTTTCTAGTGACAGCAGAGAGAGGTGGGGAGAGAGATCATTTACGCCTGTATTAGCAAAATCAAAGTTAACCATGTAGAAAACTGGCTAAATAAATGTAATTAAAGAAAAAATGAATGCAAAAACCTCAGCTAGCAATAATGGCCATTAACATGATTTTGTTAATGTTGTACGCTTGAGGTGCTGGACTTATTTAAGAATGAAAATGAGAGGGTTGTATGTGAGTATTAAGGAATCCCGCTGAAAGTCATGATTTCTTAATCATCACTGATCTGAGTGGTTGGGTCACTTTGTGTATATAGTTCAGGTGGGCAAGAGAATAGTAATAACAGTAGGCACTTGTTCCAGCCAGTAGTGTGAGTCTCTTAATCTTCATGATACCCTCCAAGTATCTTCACGGGACTCTTGGAGTTCTGTTTTCTAGGAATCTAGTGATACTCTGTCTCATAAATGCTGGGAAAGGATGGGTGACGGAGTAGAAATCGGACAAGAATAGGAGATAAATATAGGTGCTGTTGCCCACTGATGTACAAAGAAGCTAAAACCACAAAAGTTCTCTGTGGCTCAGCTCACAGGGTGCACTGGAGACTTAAGAATCTTGAGCACTTTTTGATGATGGTAACTGAGTAAAAGAAATAAAGACGACAAGCCACGTTTCCACTCTGTGAAACATGGAGTTCTCGTGAGGAATGGCAGCACCAGCTGGACCAGCATTGCAGAGGATTAGAAGGGGAAATTTAAGGCTTATCTGTTGAAATGGAATTCTTCAAGTCAGGAAACTCAAAGGAATGTAAAACAGTTACCAAGTTCAGAATCAGATTAAGCCAGGGGAGAGAGTGAGCTGGAAAATATCTACCTTTCACTAGATAACAAGGATGGAATGAGCCAAGAACTCAGCTGGGGTTTGATGGAATGAACCAGATTGTCCAATGAGCCTGAAGTGCACGTGAGCCACACCCAATGGCTTTGGCAGTGCCCTTTTCATAATGATGTAATGATAATAAATGCACATAAGTGGGTTAAATATGGAAGCAGCATTGCTTCAGCTTGCTTTGCCTTAGGAAACAGAGTTCTGTAAGGTGTCTAGAATTATTCCACTCTAAACATGCCTAATCCTGTCGCTGGAGACTGGCAAGGATTTGAGCCCCAGACAAAAGATGAAGCTAAGAAGGAAAAGCATCTATGTCTAAAACATTAAGCTGTGTCACCAAGTAGTATAGCTGCTCTCATTTCTCTCACCGACTTGGTGGCACCCAATGCCAATCATTCAGGTAATCTCATCTGTGTATTGTCTTGCCATTTCCACCAGCTGCCATTTCTCCATGGAAGAGAACTTGGATTGGAGATAACAGAGATTTTTTTTCCTAAGGCCTGGTATGAGTGTGTACTCACTACCTGTTCTAAACTTGATGAGAGAGTTAAGTCCTGAAGAAAAAATGGGTGTTGAATCTGAATCAAACATACATGTTTAATTTGAGGATCTAATAAGATTTGGGTATCAAGGAAAAAAAATAATATAAATATATATTATATACTAATATATATAATGATATAATATAATACATAATATATTATATAGTATATACAATATATATAATATATTATATAGTATTATATTTTTATATATTATACATTATATAATATATTCTATGTTATATGTTATATTATATTGTGTTATTGCCAGGGTAGTAAAATAGCTTAGTGATTGGAGGCACTTATGCACAGAACTGACTTCCTGAATTCAATCCTTGCATTCCACAAGGTGACAGGGGAGAATGGTTACTGAGAGTAATTCTCTGACCACCCCCTCTACATACACACATACACACACACACACACTAATTAATTAATTAATTAATTAATTTTAAATTAATACAATAATTTATAATTCCTCTTGCCTTCCTCCGACTTTGGGTTAGTTTCATTTGGTTTGTTTACAATTTTGGAGTGTCCACAGTTCGTTTTATGGTTCTATAGGATATAGTCTGCCATGGCAAAGAAGGACTTTGACACAAATGGGGGACAACTGGTCACATTGCTTCAAAGTCCAGGAACAGAGAGACATACATAATTCATGTTCAGCATGGTTCCACTTTCTTATTAAGTGTGTGACCTCAGCCGGTGGAACAGTGCTGTCCACATTAAGCTGGGCGTTTCTATCTCTGTGAACTCAATCTAGAAAATGCACGCTAGACATGCTCAGAGGTTTGTCTCCTAGGTGATTTTAACTTCTGTCAAACTGACATTCAATATTAATCATCACAGTCATCAGAAGCTCTCAGGGCAGATGAAGTCTGTTTTTAAAAAGCTGGGGTGGAGATTTTGCAATTGCTTGTCAAGCGGCTGAAGTTATGCTCAAAGACAATACTTGGAATTCTAGGCTTTAACAAAGAGCCCAAGAAGAACCTTCCCATCATAAACAGAAAGTCCTTCTGTTACTATGAAAGTGATCTTTAAGGGGTAACACCGGAAAAACAAAAAAAAAGGAGTAGCCAAAAACTCTTCGCCATTTATACTAGGTATTGAGTCTGGTTTGACTTCCAGAATCATCTCATACCTTTTGCACTTGTAAACATGCACTATGAGAATATAGTCACACATGAATGTGAGTTGTATATGTGATATATAAACATATGCACACACTTATGTCTGTTCATGTTCCAATGTCTCTGAGAAAGTCCCATTAGACATCTAAGAAACAAAGTAGACTAGACTGAGAAAATCTTTTAGTCCATGCACTTTACTCCAGATCTTCCAGATTTAGATTCTGAGGGCAATCCTTTAACAGACTGCCAGTCTGATACACCAGCTTAGAAAGGTTCAGGTATATACAACTACTCTCCCCACTTTGCTTTCTAGTTCACCAGGCCTTGCAATCTCAGAAGTCTGAAGTCCCCAACTACATTCCCCAATCTCCCACCCAATACAAAGTGTCCACTGAAGAAGATGAGCTCATGAGATCGCTAGTTTCTGTGGGAAACTCCTCCCCTCCCAGCCTCTTGTGTTCTGATGATTCTGACCCAGAGTGTACCTACAAAGCTCTCTTGTCTGGGATGCTTCCTTTCCACTTCTGGGGTCCTCACACTTAGAGATGTCATAGTCTTTCTCGAATTCCCTCATCTTCCCCTGCTTCCATGTTTCTGTCCCCGTTACTGAATCCAGCATATCCAGAAGTCAGCAATTTCTATTTCTACTCAGAGCCCTGCTGGCTCACTGCTCTTTGGAGCCACACAAGTCTGACAGGCTTCTTGACTCAGTCCTGAACCAAGTGGAACTGATCAGGTCACTCGGCCTTCCTTATTGAATCTAATGCCTCAAGGGGTTATTGTAAGGATTTGGGGAGATGATATATGTGAAGAGTCCGTATCCTTGCCAGGCTTAATAAATCTTAGCTGCCTTCTCCACCAGAGTGGCCTGGAGCTCTTACCCACATTTCCCAGCACTTAGCACAGTAATATAATTAGTGACATTAGTGTATCTAAAAGGCAATTACCATTTAATTGCTCTGGCCCCATACAGACTGAAGTTGCTCTCCATTCACTTCTAATTTAGGGTTAGGCAGTTTAGTCCCTACCCTGTCTGGTGACACATTCACAGTCTTCCAGAGAATTAAAAATAATTTGAGGCAGCCACTGGCTGTTACAAGGTAAAGGATTCTGAATCAGTTTTGAGAAGCATCTTTCTTTAGTGAATGATCCTGGAAAAGTAGCCCAGCCCCACTCAGGAGCATCCTCCCCCTCTGTGTGCTCCATTCCTACTTTCATCAAAATAAGCATCTTCATACAGATTCAGATTTAGAATCCGGCTTCAGGTGTGACACCTTAGAAGGTATTTATATCACATGCTCAGGTTAAAGGAGTAAATGCCCTTCCCTAGGCCTGTGAAGTTGATCTTAGCACTACTGTGAGGCCATAATGCCCAAATGAAGGCAGTGTGATGTGTTTTATCTCCTCCCATTCCAGTATCGCATAAGAACAGCAGTCTCTAGTTAAGACTCCAGGGTTTTTTTGAAACTTCCAGGCGAAATCTTTAGAACTTCACATGTGCTTTTGAGGAAACCTAGATTGCCTTAAGCCACACGGAAAGCATTTACATCTGAACCACTTTCCATGTGATTGTGAGTTGAAGTTAAAAAAAAAATCTAAATAACTTTTAGCAGTTTGAGATTTGGAACCTAGCCTGGGCCATATAAATCCCCCTTTGGTTCCCTTTCTGTTAAATCTGATGCCAAAATAAATGGAAGTCATAGAGAACCTTTGAACTCCTCAGTTCTCATGTGACCTCAGTGAAGTTGGATTGGCAGAACCAGCATTTGGGTTTCAAAAGAATATTTTTTTCATTCCTCCTTTATAGTAACCACAGTTACCTTCCTTGGTAAAGGCTATAATATTGCCTCGTGGCCCCTCTGTGCTCCGGGATATGCTACTAAAGAAACCCATTGGTGTGGTCCTTGAAGATCACTGGGTGGCATCCAGGTTTCTCAGCACCTGGCATCAGAACTCAGTCACCTTATGTCATCCTCTTCCTTTTCCCTACCATAAGCAGTCAAAGCAAGTGGCCTGGAGTTTAATGACACCTCCTCTGCCAGATAGAGCAAGTTGCCATAGTTTTGCTAGGCTTTGGATTCCTTGTCTGTAACTGGGGATTAAAACCAGTGTCTCCCACATAGATCTCTTTCTTCTCTAAATTCTTTTAATTTAGTAAATTACATTTATATGTGTGTGTTTGGTGTGTGTGTGTGTGTGTGTGTATGTATGTTCCATATTACCTCTTCTTTCCCCATATCACATAAATAAACAGTAGTTTCTAGTTAAGAAGAGCCCCAAGGTTCTTTAAACCTTCCAATGGAGGTCTTCTGTGGTCAGCACATGGAAGTCAAAAGACAGCTTGCTGGCGTTGAGTTTCTCCTTCCACTGTGTGGATCCTGGGATCAAACTCAGGTCATTGAGGTTAGTAGCAAGTACCTGTACCCCCACTGAACCATCTTACCTGTCCCCACCAAATATTTTGCTCTTGTAAAAGTAGTTGCAGAGGTTGGAAGAATTTGGGGAACCTTGGAATGAGAACATTAGGGTAATTCTTATGAAGGCTTACAAGTCAAGAAGACAAGGAACTCATCAGACACAAATGAGGATTCTATTGGAAATTGAAATACAGGTCGTCCTTGTCACACTATTTAAAGACTTTAGTTACATCCTATCCCTGCCCTAGAGCTTTACTGAAGGCCAAACTTAAGAGTTATTAACTATAATGTTTGATGGAAAACTCTGAATGGTAAAACATTCAGACTGTAACATGGGATCGTTCTCTATGGGCAGGGAAAGGAAGAAAGTATACTTTCGAAAACAAACTCCCTTACCTTCCAGAAAGATTATTATGGAAGGAAAAAAAAGAATCCATGTGCTACTTGGCAAGACCACTGTGAGTTTTCTCAGATATCTCAAACTCATCAAGGCCACTCCTTCTTTTTTAAAAAAATATTTGATATGATCTTTGGTAATTTCATACATACCTTGATTATATTCACTATCCTTCCCGAAGCTGTTCCTAGATCCATCCCCTTCCTTTCCTGTCAAACTCTGTGTCCCATTTTTCCCACTTACGCTAATCTTTGCTACCCTAAATATTCTTAGAGGTGAGGCCTTCCACTGGGCTATGTTTGATTTATCTGTATGCCTATGCCACTGTGGGAGTTCATGAATGTTGGATATAGCCTTTTTATTTTTAATTTTATGTAAGGCATCCTAAACTGGTATATAGATGCATGAGGGTTTTTATGAGGTTCAAAAGCATAAACATTTATGCTTACTAATATTGAAAGAGAAAGGAAAATATTAATTGCCATTCAAAAATCTGCATGACTTGTATAAATCAGACCCTGCCCCAAAGAAGTAAATTTATAGGCATTGTCTGTTGGATAGAACAATTGTAAATCAATAAGGGGACGTAGTTTGTAGTCAACAGAAAACCCATATTTGCCAGTGTGTGTGTGTGTGTGTGGAGGAGCTGTGGGAACCAATCATGCAAGGCTGTGTTACTTGGCTTCTCAATGCTAGATCAAAATAACTCAGAACACAACTTAAATCTGTACTTCTCAGATTTGGAGGTTCCAGACCATGGCCAAAGATTCTGCCCCTAATATGGCCATTCAGCTATGAACTCATCAATGGCTCATCCCTTGACGATGTCTCTGAATGTGGGTGTGTATATAAGTGTGGATGCAGGTGCACACACAAATGTGTGTGTACACATGTAGAAGCCAGAGCCCAACCTCGAGTCATTCTTGAGGAGCCATCTACCTTGTTTTTTTACATAGAGTATCTCACTAGGGCCAGGAACTTGCTGGTTTGGCGAGCCTGGGTGAACAGTGAGCTCCAGGGACCCAGTGCTGGTATTGTGAGCATGCACCACCAAGTCGGGCCTTTTCTGTAAGATCAAACTCTGTGAGGCAAAAACATTGGCAACTGAGCCATCTTCCAAGTCTCTCCCAGTTACCTCCTCTTAGCACCAGCATCTAGGGACAAAGCCTTCAATAAAACGAGCCATTGGGTCAGAGGTGGGGCCATTTCTTATTCAGACCATAGCATTAGATTCTCATCTCATCAGTTGCTAGCTCTGAGCAATTTGCTCTCTGGCCTCCTGTTTCCTCGGTACTGAAATGAGAATTATATTAAGGTTTAAATCATATTAAGTTTGCAAAGCAAGACAATATAACTTGTTTAAGTTGGTCATAAGTAATTTATAGTTCATAATAATGCATAAGCATTATGGCTTTATGGTTGTTGCTACTAATATAGCTACAATCATTAGAGAGAGGGGAAAATGCCTGTGCCTGAAGCTGATTGGTGTTCCGAAGGAAAGAAAATTGACTGCAAACACTAACTTCTCTATTTATCTTAGCAGTCCATTAAGGAAATAAGAAGTTAATCTTTCCCATTCCAATGGATTGTGGGGCCCAGATTTTCTATCCACTTATAGTGTCAAAAATGTTCTCATCATGTGTACATTAGGAGTTTCTTATACCCTTGAGGAAAGCCTGGGAGATGCCAAATACTTTGTCATTATGTAGATAAGCTATCAGCTAATTTCCTCTAATCTGTCATTTCTGGCTTGGCCAAAGTTAAACAAAGAAAGAAAGAGAGAGAGAGACAGACAGACAGACAGACAGACAGACTGACAGAGACACAGAGATAGCATGTTTCCTTGAAAAAGCCCTTGGTTTGTGGTACATTCTATTTTGATATCACTACAATATATCATTTATTTATTATTACATATAATAATTATAATATATATTACATAAAATAACATGAGCGATTATATAGGAACACAGTGTTTTGATGTCTCTACAATTTGTGTACCTTTGTAAATCAGGAACACATCCCTGTTCTGATGACCTAATGGGATACAAGGGAAGATGGGAGAAAACACTGGCAAAGAGAGCAGGGAAGGAAAATGGAAAGAAATCAGGGAGAAGCAACTGGGGGGAGGAAAAAAAGGAGACAAATAAACATGGGATCTATGCTCTCAACAAGGGGTTCAATAATTATAATTGTATAATATATTATTCATTATATACATATAGTCATCCTAGCTAACTGTAAGCTCTTAACAAGAAGCCACAGAGCTTGGAGTTAGGAAGAAATGAACACAAGTGCTCAAGCCTGTACCAGCCAGCTCTAGTGTACCACTTGATCAGGCAGTAGCACGTTTTGACAGTTCAAGGTAGGATGATTGATGACAGACCCCACAAGCAATTTCAGTACAGGTAAAGTACAGCTGTACACTCCAGCACGACAGTTTTGCTCAAGGAGGGATCCCATCACATCTGCCTCGGTTTGTGCAATTACCCTATCGTGCACTCGCAAGGACAAAAACAGCTAACAGCATTTCTCAGAACTCATCCCCTCTGTCAAATGACGCATGACTGTAGTTCATTCCCAGAATGGATCATTATGACATACTTGACAAACAAGTATTCATCCAAAATGTGCAGTGATGGCAGATGGATATCTGTGTGCCATGTTCTTGCCCTTGATCCGTGCTCTCCCATCACCTTTAGGAGACAAGTCATTGTATCCCTTGTGCTCTAGAAGAAAGATTCACTAATCATTGCCCAACCGTTAACAACTTGAGCGACTTGGTTATAGCATAAATCTCACGTTTGTCTTCCCTTCTCCTTCAGTTGCTTCTCCCGATTTCTTTCCATTTTCCTTTCCAATTGTTTTCTTTACCAACATTTTCTCCCATCTTTCCATGTATTCCTGCTTTGCAAATGTGCATAAATGGTAGAGAATTCAAAACTGGTGTGTTCCTGTATGATCTCTTGCGAGTTATTGATCCCGTTGTTAATTTGCCACTTGTTTATTTTGAAATCTGCTTTGTTCGTTCTTTAGATTTTTTTTTTTCATGGATGAAATGTGATAAATTTGATCTTTGGCTACCCTTTCTTTACTGTCATCAATTTATTCTCCCCTTTATGGTCGTTGGACATTGATCATACCTATATAGGAATTATATATTTAGGTATGACAACACTATAAATACATTTCTGAGAATTGTTAATTACATGGTAATAGCTACACCTTTTTGGTCACTGTTAAAAGTCCCCAGAGAGGATGAAACGCAATTCTTTTGGGAAGCAGTTCTGTTTTCAACAGCTGGTTACTGAAGCAAGCAGAATTCTCTTACACAGTATGCTGGAACAGTGACAGCGTACCAGGGCAAGATTTTGGCAACCTAGTGGGGATAGAAAACCCTCAGCTGGTGTCAGTAAAGACTTTTAACAGTTTGAAAGCCCAATGACTGGAGTCACAGAGAAGATTTCTGCAGGCACAGTTCAGCATCTACCATGAAGCCCTCTGCAGACGTGCTTGAGATAATTGCCTGTGCTGTTTTCATATTCGTGAGCTTCGTAGGAAACATATGTTTATTTTACTCCACAAGTAAGTGCATCACCGGGGGCCTGCAGACATCTTTTCTCCTCATTTTCAGCCTGGTGTTTGTCCACCTTATTAAAAACCTGGTGGTGAACATCCTCAAGATTGTTTACTCTTCTGGTATCTTGCTGGATTCCGTTGGCTGCAAAGCTCTGCACTTCACTGCAGCCCTGACAACTTCCCTGACCATCTGGTTCATGTTACACTTTGCATTGTTCTACCACCGTAAGCTTTACCAAATTGTCTACCCCTTGAGCGGAGTTGCAAACCTGAACCAACAGAAGTACTCCTTGAAGGGGATTTCTGCACTCTGGGTGGCTGGTGTGGCGGTGTATATCCCAGTGTTGATATATACTAGAAAACCAGAGCACGTTAATTCTGGAAATGATACGGGCTCCCTGTCTACTAAAAGAATTTACATGGATTGCTTAACTGGCTTTGCAAATGAGCAGGTCGAGTTTTACTATGGGAAAATATTTTTAGTTTTGATTGATATCCTTCCTCTAGCCATCTTAGTGTTTGTCTGTCTCTGGATGGCTCTCCTCCTTTTAGAGAAGAAGAAGATGACATATGGCGACATCTGGATAGGAGATGATGACTCAGAAACCGAGGTCCTCCGAGGGGCCAAGTTCAGTATCTTGTTAATGTTGCTCATCACGCCCCTTTGGGTTGCTCACTTTATCTTAGTCTATTTTTTGAAGGACTTGGCAGCCTGTGTCTTTATTCCAGCTGTTCTCACAGCCCTCTCCTCTGGCTTCTCTGCTCTCAGTCCTTTCCTGCTTATGTTGGTTAATTACAAAATGAAGCTGGTGTCCTTCTGTAGAGCCCAACAGGAAAAATCCACACTACAGCCCGCAGACGTCATTCTGTCTCCATATGTTTAATGACTGAGTGAATGGGCTCAAGCGAAGCTCCGGAAAGCTTGCCCTGTCACTGGAGGGCATAGCTGCAGCTTTCAAAGCCCTCAACAAATTTCCAAAAAGATGGCTAGAAAGCTGATTCCTCAAGGAACTGATCTCTAAGAAAGACGTTACAAGTAGATAAAAAAAAAATGCTATGCTTTTATAAACTGAAGAAGAACAGCCATTAAAACATTAATTATTTAGGACACTGGTTCCCAAATTTACTAATGCTGCAACCCTTTAATATAGTTCCTCATGTTGTGGTGCCCGCCCCAACTATATCATTCCATTGCTACTTTATAACTGTAAGCTATGTTTACTGTTATGAATCATAATATAAATATATGATATGTAGTTTATCTTATAGGTGACCCCTGTTGGGTTTCAACCCACAGGTTGAGACTACTGGTTTAGAATAATACTCTGTGTGTGTGTGTGTCTGTGTGTGTGTGTGTGTGTGTGTGTGTGTGTGTGTGTGTGTGTGTCTAGTTTCTTCTTTAATGTAGAATTTCTAAAGAAGGTCAGTGATCACCAGCCTGTAAATGAGCTCAGCATGGCTACCATGTTAAGTATTTACTCTGTGCAATATGTTGTATTTTTAAAAAGCGATGTTGTTGAAGCCGAGGTCATCAATTCCTAGGTGAATTCCACTCAGTGCTCCTGAGGAAGCTGTGTTTCTATCCTTGTTTTTCCTGAAAGGTCTCCAGACATACTGGAAGTGCATGGGATAGGTGTTCAGTGTCCAGTGTTTACAGGTTTAATTATACTATCTCACGGAAGCTGGGAGCAGATTTGATTCATTATCCCTAACAGAAGTCTTTAGTAAAATACAGCTAGATTAAAAAGTATTGAATTAAAGTGTTGATATCTGCTTAGTCATATCCTCAAGTGTGTAGGATGTACAGATACCCAATCGCCTTTGGCACATAACCCACTCTCCTTGCTTGATCACATAAACATAAAACTACATTTTGGTTTTCCTTCAGAAAAAAAAGGACATTGAGTTTATAGATAATATATGTCTTCTTTTAATCATTAAATAGGTGTATTCACAAAAGACAAGGAAAATACAAGGATCCTCACAATTATTTGCTTTCGAGATTTGGATTCAATTTTAAAAGCACATTATAATTCCAATTAAAATTAGATGAGCAGGTTTTTATTTTACTTTTTATTTTTTACTTTTGTAGTCATTGTAGCTGCTTAAACTCTTAGAGTCCAGTACATAATTATCTTAAATATCTATGCATAAATTTGTGTACAAAGCAGCACGTTTAAATCTAATTCTTAATAATTCTTTTTTTAAACTTTCTTGTAGTAGTAGTATACCTATGGATTTTTCTGCAGTTCTAGTGAAGAGTTCTCTTACAATTGGGATTCTTGCTCTAAAAAGACCGTCACAATTATAAATCTGGATATCATTTACAGAAGAGTCTTAGAATATCATAGTTGCTAGGCAGTGCTGTAGAGAAAGTAATTTTTAAAGAAACCAAAGCCACAATTCTGTAAGGACTGTGCACCATTGTGTGTCCCTTATTTGACACTGAAAATGTTTTTAAAGTCAGACTTAAGAGCTTCTGAGACTTCCTGGTGGTCTTCATGGGAAACGCTTAGTTGAGTCCACCGAGGCAGTTTAATCAGAGGGCACCAGGCACGTATCCTGGATAATGAAGTTAACATCTGGAGAAATGGAGGATGTGGGGAAGAGGTCGCCATCTTTTAATTAAATGCAGATGTAGCCAGAGCTAGGAATAGCCATTGATCTTAAGTAGTGGTTCTTAAATGTGGTTCTGGGACCAGAAGAAACAGTATGACCCAGGAACTTGTTAGAAATGTAGATTCTGGGACTTTGCTCCAGACCTGTTGAATCAGAAAGTTTGGGTTGAATACAGCAATGTTTTAATGAATCTTCTGGGTGATTTTCAAGCATGGAGCAGCTTGAGAACCACTAGGCTATGGCTGCTCCAAAGTTTAATCCTCACAAATGGTCAGAATAAAGCCAAGATAACTGACTCAAGATGTCCTCTTCAATGCTTCTCGTGTGTGTTGCTGCCATGTCTGCCTCCCTCGAAAACAGCAATCAGGTTTGCCATCTGTGTTCCATACATTGTCAACAATAATTGCCAAACAATTAAATCCACTGTAGAAATTAAGTCATTTTTGCAAAATTGAGAATAAATCATGAAACTTCAGGTGTGCAAACAATTTCAAACTTAGATTTGGATGGTTTCTTATAGTTTCTCAGGATCCAGTTTCCAGATCACTCCACAGTTCTGTCCAGAAACCAGTACAAAACATGACTGGCTTAGGCCCAGCTCAACTTCTCAGTGCTAGCAATGCCGCTGCTGCTGCTTCTCTTCCTCTTCCTCCTCCTCCTTCCTCCTCCCCCTCCTCCTCCTCCTTCCTCCTCCCCTCCTTCTGCTTCTCCTCTTGCTCTTCCTGCTCCTCCCCCTCCTCCTCCTCCTTCCTCCTCCCCTCCTCCTTCTGCTTCTCCTCTTGCTCTTCCTGCTCCTCCCACTCCTCCTCCTCTTCATCCTCTTCTCCTTCTCCTTCTTTTCCTTCTCCTCCTTCTTCCCTTTTCCCGGGTATTTTCATCTAGATATGGCCTCATTTGATCATGGTTATGTCCTTGTGGAGTTAAATTTCAACTACAATGGAAAATCATGTGTTTCCTGAATGACCTATATAGTCTACTCTTTAAAATAATTTTCATGTTAAAACTCTTGTTCACTCCTTGTTCTGTCAAAATCTTGCTGGGATCTAGACTACATGGATGAGGACAAGAGAGAATTGGCAGACACTGTCAAGGCAGTATGTTTAGTGGGTCAGGACTGATGTGAGAACTTTGGAGGTATTTCCTGACTTCACCTTTGACCGCACCGCATCTTTCTCTGACTAAATGCAGGTTTCTCATCCTATCTCTCTTATGGCTCCTATCAGACTTCTGGCTGACCAGTTTCTTACCAGGATCACTTTGGTCACAAAAAGCACCCTGTCCTATTCTAGCTCATTCAGTGTGTCATTAGACACCGAGTCTTTTCTCAGCCTTGATTCTCAGAGGCTCCTTCTTGGAAGGTAAGATATACTCAGGAAGTCAAATGTTTCTTATGTACTGGTCATTAGATTTTTGAAAGAGACAAGGATGTTGTGCATGCTTGTTTTCCTTGTCTGAGATATCTCTTAGTTCTGCTGCAGAAGAGAAGAATTGCCCAACCACAAGCCCTCTTCCTCCCTTATTTTGTCTTAGTTCATCCTAACCTATATCTTCACAAAAAGTGACCCCAGGAACTAAAAATGTTTTTTTCTTTTGCTGTAAGTCTGTGGGATTTTTTGTTGTTGGTGGTGGTTTGTATTTGCCTTTGCTTTTGTTTGTTTAAGTTCTCTGGTTCAGATACTGTGAACATGGGATCTTTCCACCTTCAAAAGGTATTTTAAACATAATACTCATCTTACCTACCATGTGCAGACACAATACAGATCCAAAAGAGTTTATCTACCCTAAAGTTAAAACTAGTCTTTCCGAATCACTAATGGTTTAGTGTAAGTTAGCTGATTCTCAGTATTTTGTTTCAGAAACCACAAATTGATGGCCAGATCATAGGCAACAATTTTAAAGTGTTAAGTCAAGAGTTAAAACTGGAAAAAAAGAAAGAAAAGAAGAAAGAAAGAAAGAAAGAAAGAAAGAAAGAAAGAAAGAAAGAAAGGAAGAA
The DNA here is from genome assembly GCF_004785775.1 of Grammomys surdaster. Classification (NCBI taxonomy): domain Eukaryota; kingdom Metazoa; phylum Chordata; class Mammalia; order Rodentia; family Muridae; genus Grammomys; species Grammomys surdaster. The sequence continues at coordinate 24,829 of NW_021627861.1, forward strand.
AACACCATTATCTACAGAGATTTATCAGAGAAATCCTGATCTCTACCAAGAGTTCTACTACTACAGTACTCTTAATTACCTTTTCGATAAGACATAATATAAAATATTCATACATTGTAAAACCAATAGATCTTAGTTGTGTGATAAAATTGTAATTCATTGGCAATCAGAAATAATTATTTCCAAGTCACCACATTAGCAAGTGCACCAGTGGCTTCAGTGTGACACTTTATAGCACTTAATGTTAGGTCTAACTTGGAATTTTGCTCTATAGGTTAACTATATTCATAAGATTCTCAATGTCATTAGTAAAGCACATATTTTTGTGAGCCATGAATTTTCTAAGTTCACCCATTGTGAAAAAGAATGATTGCCATAAATCTAACATTTTTTTTAAGATCAAGCTGAGCTACTAAACCAACAGAATGATGGTGGGGTATGATGTCTCACATACTAGTGGGTATAAGGTGTTCAACAGACTTCTGTCCTTCTTGATGGCAGTGATGATCACATCTGGCTTTCTACTTAGGATAGAAAAGATGACTAACTCACTGGGTGTTATGGTTCTTGAACACTCAGAGCAATACAATCCAGGGATGGAACTATGTTATGAGATTCTAATCAAGACAGCTCGAAGCATAGCCATGTTTTAGGGCTGCCCAGGACAGTTGAGAACCTGAACCTTCTGGCAGGAAGTGATTTGTGTTGACTGCCCTTCTCTTGACTTCATGATACCTTGGCCATGATGTTCCTGAGTTTTGTCATCTATAAAATTGGAAGTGAATACATAAATGCAGATCATAATTCACGATGTCTCCTTTCCTCACAGAACTATCAAAAATAAAGTCACATTAAACATATTGAAGGTGATTTGGAAGCAGAAAGTGTTTGAAGCAGAGGCAGGGTTACTTTAGTGTCTACATTTTAGCGAGAGTTTGATGAGGGGTGTGGAGGGTACAGCATGGTGCTTGGCTTAAAATTCATACTCTTGACTCTGTACCTATGAGGCATTATCTAACTGTTCCAAACTTCTGGTTCTTTATCTACATGACGAAATTTTTAAAGATGTTTGGAGGATCTTTTATGAGACAAAGTGTTAGAGAATATATGTAAAAATCATCCAACCCTATAGGCTCTGGAGATGGTTTGAAAGTAAGAAAGCTTATTGCACAAGTGTGAGAGAACCTCACTTTGGATCACCAGTGCCCACATTAAAGGATTGGTGTGGTGATGCAAGCCTGTAAACCCAGTGCCATGGAGACTGGAGACAGCAGGATCCCTGGGGCTTGCTGTCTACCAGCCTAGCTATCAGCTCAGTGACAGACTTTGTCTCAGAAGAATAAAGTAGAGAGTAAGAGAGTAGGATTCCTGGTGTCTTCTTCTAGCCTCTGTGTGCATGCACTCGTGCATGCATACACACACACATACCACACACCACACTCACACACATTCACACACATACACATGTACCACACACACCACACTCACACACACACACACACATACACACACACACACACACACACACACACACACTCTAACCCAGTCCTAGACCTCCCTGCACAATTTTCTTCCCATCTTGTTTCCAGCGCAGCCTACAGTACCCTCTCCCCTGCAGCATCCTTAGTCTGTTATACGGATGTCTTTTGTTTGCTATCAAAATACTCAACTGTAGTTTTCCAAATATGCCAGAAAGCTTGATATCCTAAGAACACACTGGGCTTGGAAATCCTCCCATAGTCACTCCTGTCTATCACCCAGGTCTCTTTCTCACCCTTCAAGTCTCTTTCTGGAAAGGAAAACTACAGAGGTTAGTGTGAGATTCACCCTCTCTTGGGAATTTCCCTTCTCAGTTCTCATTTGCAAGCCTTTGTGTCCATTCTCCTGTGACTCCTTCAAGACTCCCTCATCCTTGCCTAACTCTCTTCTGCACCAGACAGCCCTTTCCATCCCCAGGATTCAGACTCCAGTACATGTACATTCATTTATCACAGCAAGCACCGCAGTAGACTGAGATGGCTTGCTTTCTTGCTTGCTTTCCCTTGAACTGTATGTTTCATCTTCATGTGTAGCATGTGGTCCTATCCAGCATGTACATTCAGACTGTTCCGTAAGTGAAGAACTGTGGAGACCCAAGATCTGTGCTCTCCCTCTGTTCCTCAGATGTGCTTCCTGGCACTCCTTGCACTGTCTCTTTCTAGTAGACACGTCTTGCCTCTATCATTTATCTGCTTCAAGAGTAGGCATTTAGCAACTGCCATGCTTCTGGCCCCTGTTGAATCAAAGAATGAAAAAGAAACTGAATCCAACATTTGGAATCAGTTGCTTCCCCGCCAGCCAAGCCACAGAGCCAACTGGGGACATTTCTACCCAAGCCTTCCAGGTCTTCATTTGTAATATTTATTTAGTTCTTATATTGAACAAAGTAAACACAGTGTCTGTACGCAGGCTTGAAACTTGAAAATGTATCTGAGTATAAATTTGGCAGGAGCGAGGGGAGTGGAGGGAGCGGTGATCTTTTTCCCCAAGTGTTAGTGGATTACAGGGTAAAGAAGTGAGCCTCCATGCAAATCAACTGAAGTTACCTCACTGCTCAGCGTATCCCGCTCATATATGTTGACAGGCCCAGCTTATTCTTAATTACCCTACCTCATAATATATGTGCATAAAAGTCGGAATGGGGACTTTGACAGGAGAGAAGAAATGTGTGTAATTCCAGCCCTCAGAATGACTCCGCACGAACTCTTTCTAAATGGAGTGAGGCAATACATTTTCAAAAGAATTTTGGTAGAGCAATTTATGTGATGTGTGAGTGTAGTCACAAATCAATGCGCCTTTTATGAGCCAAGCACACCAGAATGTATTACCACGAGTGCAGTTCCTCAAAGAGATTCTGTTGGCCACTCCGAGGTTTTTCCACTGATGCAGTTATCCGCCAGATTTTTTGCAAGTCTTCATTTGGAATGACTTTTTCAGAGTCTGTCTGCAAGTCACACACACACACACACACACACACACACACTTCCCCAAATCATAAAACAAGGATGAGTACTATTCTAATGACCTGCCTACTTTTTATCGTCACATTTGACTCCTTGCTACTTTGAGATTTCCCCCAGCTTATGGGAGTAGTGGTGTCATCACCGAGGTGACCTCATGGGAAAGTGACAGACCACTGACAGATCCTTTAGCACTGGAGAGGTTTTCTCAGCTAAGGGTACTCTGAGAGGCAGCAGGCTCCCTCAGACCTCCCCACAGTGGGCTTCTCATTTCACTCTACACTTCCAAAGCCAAGCTTCAGTTTGAGGTTTGAGTAAAGTTGTCTTCCAGTCTCTTGGGCTCATCCAAAGAAGAGGACCAGGATGTCCCCAGCAGCTTCTAGCGAGCATGCAAGCCTTGACTACCTGGGGCTATATCTCCCATATCCAAATATTTTTCTTCTTGTTGTAGCAATTTTTGTACCCAAGTGGAAGAGTTAAACTATTCAAATTTATTTTCTTTCTTTTTTACTCTGTCCAACTTGCATCTTCTCTCCTAAACTTCAGAAAGATGATTCTTTTCATGCATGCAGCAGCCATGCCTGCATGGATAACAATACAGTGACGAGAGATTAAAAGCTCAGTGGAGTCTGAACTGGGACTCTTTCAGTCACTTGACAATCCTCCACTGAAGGAGCTAGATATACAGAGATGTGGGCTGTGGACAAGAGGGCTTCAATGCAAACAAATGCCCCCAGGAAACCGGAAGTGATCGAATGACAGTAACTTTCAGGGTTGAGGAGGATGATGTCTGGTACTATAAAATAATTAATAAAGAAGGGATGAAGCCCTGAGATCCTAAGGCAGCAGTCAGTAGTTGTCAACCTTCCTGATGCTGTGACCCTCATGTTGTGCTGAGCCCTCAACCATAAAATTATTTTCGTTGCTACTTCATAACTGCAATTTTGTAACCGTTGTGACTCATAAATAATTTTGGAGATAGAGGTTTGCCAAGGGGATTGCGACCCACAGGTTGAGAATTCCTGGGGCCTAAAGAGTCCAAATGTGATTCACAGTAACTGAAATCATATACAAAGGTTTGAAGCTGACCTGTTCTTTCTGGAGAACCGAAACGTATTTTTCACTTAAGGAGAAGCCTGATCTTGGCAGACTGGGTAGGGGCAGCCCATTTCAAGCTGGGCTGCCACTATAGACCACAGGGAGGAAAGCTTTGGAGTCTTTTACTGTGCTTGCACTTGGCATGGCTTCCTGCTTTCCTTCCCCTTTGCTCACACCATGTAAACCCACACCAGTCATAAGAAAGCAAGACCCTTCCATCCTCCAGTTGTAAAGGGGAGGAAACATAATCCGTACCTTGTAACTTTTTATTATGTTTGCAAAGGTTTTTCTTTCTCTAATACTGGAGACTGTGAAACAAAAATGGTAATTTGCCAGTCGTTTATTTATTAAATTAAAAATTGTGTTGCTGTTGTGGCATGCCTTTCAAAATGATTGGAATACAACACATTCTGTCTTAGAATACCAATGAAGTCAACAGTCTTGGCAGGAGCCACCAACTACAAAATACAGGAAGGTAGTAGTGATATCTACTGTTTAAAACCCCATTCCTTTCTGCAATATGTCTTCTAAGGTCCAAATTTAAATATACTACATGCCAGGCCTGAGTGGAGAAACCTAGGAGGGGACTGCTGAACTGGGGTACACAACTTAGTAGGTCCCCTGAGCATCTGCCATTTCCACCATGGCTACTGAGAATGTGGACCCATGTAACCAAGGCAAGACTTTAAATAGTATTAAAGCAAAGCCAAAAATAAATAATTTCATGGGAAGTCACCCAAGGTCTACAAGTTGGCAACTCATTTGTTACTCAATTTTTTTGCTTTTTTTTTTTTTCTGTAAGTCTCTCACAATATTTTTTAGAAATCAAACATATCCCACCTGTGAAACAGTCTTGCCCTTGGCTCACGGATCTCCAATATGTATCCCATGTAGTTGGACTTTCTGTTAGGGAATATACATCATCAGTTGGGAAAGGGGGCTCTGGGTTCCAAGCTATGTGAATGAAAGGAGGCAGCAGAATAGGAAAGAAGCATCAACCAGACTCCAGCTCACCTTTTCTTGTGTCATCATTTGAAGCATCTGCCTAGACAGTGCATCATCCCCAAGCCCCAACATCTCAAAGTGGGGATGCTGATAGACAGTAAAAAGGCACGTGGGAAAGGAGAGAGAGTCAATAATGACCACAGGGACAACTAAAAAGACCACTGGAAATGTGACCAGGACTGATAAACTGGGGATTTCCACACATTAACAGTGACGATGTAAATATACTTGGAGTGACCTCTTGAGAGAGAGAGTTGTGAAGCCACACAAACGGAACTGGGTTACAGACAAAACAAGCCTTCTTAAGGGAGATGGCTCTGAAAGAAGCAACGGAATGTTCCAGATGCAGAGCTGTACTGTCTTCTGGCCTACGGAGTTTCGAAAATCGCATGTCTACCCTCTACAGACAAATATAAAAGTTGTATTTTTGCTTTGATGTGACAATTCATATCATCCTCTAGTTTCATTCTGCTGGCTTGGTTACATTTACATGAACATTGCTCTTCTGTCAGGACACGAAGATGGACTCAGTAACTACATGCTAATTGGGTTGCCTAAGGCATATTCATCTGCGATTTGTGTTTGGTCTTGTATTTCTGTGCACTTAAAGATCTCTAGTTCCCAGCTCTAGTGTAGTCTCTCTTCATGGTTTCTTTATATTTCTGTGTTCTCTGTGATGCTGGTACCTTACTGTCCCATTCTGGACCATCTTGCTATAAAATGGTATAATTATGATAAGCATAAAAACAATCTTATCTCAAATCTCTCAATTTCGTTCTCCTGGATAATTTTGTGTCATTTTAATTACAGCGGGTATGATCCATCCAAGAAAGGGTTAGGGTGTGACTGGCTGGTGTTACCTGAACATGACACACTGTTATCAATGTATCTTTCACTGAAGCCATGGAAATGGCCTGAGGATCCACAGTTCATCTTAGGGGTACAGACCAAGGGGGAAGAATGTAAGCTAGAAGGGAGGCTGTCGGCTGGTGAGGTGACATCCACAGTCTGGGTTGTCTTAGCACCCGTGAGTGCATGGAAGAGAAAGTCACAAGGATGTGTGTTTTCCTCTGAAATGTTCTGTGAAGGTTACAGGGAAAGGAATGTGCTTTGACATCAAAGCACTTTGTCTCATGACTATTTTTTAGATTTTTATCAATAACAAGATGTCTAGTTCTACATTTTATTTTTATAGATGCCATTTTTTTTCTTTAAAACTGTAATTTCAGAAGAGTTGTATCCCAATATCACAAATAGATCATTTCATTTGAGTTTGGAAACAACACCCTAATCTGTCCCTGGGTGATTCTGTATAGTAATTAAGACTTTGGGTGATACATGCATGTGGAAAGAGAAGAGGAAACATGGAAGGATAAATTAGGTCATAGGTTTGAGGTATAAGTGTTTTCAATAGCATAGCTATGCCATTTTCATGACTTAAAAAGGGGGATGGATCAAAATAATTAAAACAGATGTGCTTAGAATAAGACTTCCCTTTTAAGAAAATAAGCTAGCTAGCCAGGAGTGATGGCATATGCCCATAACCTTAAGAAGCAGAGGCAGGAGAATCATTGTAAGATAGAGACTAACTTGGTCCCTATTGTTCCAGGCCAGCGATTGCTATACAATGTGACACTTTCTCAGTAGTATAAACTTAAAAGCCTGCTTAGACTCTTGATTTTGAATGAAGAAGCTCATTGTCATCTGTCTAGATGCACTTTCAATGTCTGGTCATTTTTGCATTCAGCAAGGCACACCTTCCTGACAGAATCAAAAGAGCCAGGTACAAACCATTTACGATTCTCACATGCGAATGCACATTCAATTTGTGTAATAGGAGAGACATACTACAGAAAACAGAATCTTTTTTCAGTATCTGAGAGCTGACAGAGGATAAAGGCTCTCCAGGGCACCACCAGGAGATCTCCATTTCTGTTCCTGGCGTGCATAGGTACCTCTGTCACTGCCGATGGTGATGATAAGTGATAGGAAAGGAAGTGGCAAGTGATGTATCTTGCCCTGACAGACTTAAAGAATTGCCACAGGCAATCCCGAGGCAAATGCTGACTGAGGACATTCCAGTGACTGCATTAGGTCACTCTGCACTCTCAGACAATGCTGCTTAAGGCAGAGGGCATCGTGATGACTCAATTCAAATCTAGACTTACAGCCCCACCTCCTTCCTTGTCTCCCTCACCGCCCTTGTTGAATTCTAGATTCTAAAATAGCTGGTTTTGTTGATCAGTTGGTATCTGTCCTGAACTGGCATGATTACTATGACAATGTAATATTCGTTGCTGTGTACACCGCAACCAAAGATATACCCACAGAAAATACCTGAAGAGTTTCCCTAACAGTTGCAGGAGATTTTTTCCATAAAGTTCAAATGTTTACCCAGGGTGCAGGGTGCGGTGGGAGCAGGCTATGGGCTTTGTTGAAAAGTAACATTGATCATGGGGGGAACTCTGACCTCAGTTACTGCCCAGGAGAAGATAAGTGCAAATCAAGTATAGCAAAGGATTATGGGTGCTCCCTGGGGAGTGGTGCTGTGGACCAAAGGAGCTGTGCTCAAGGCTGTTTGCAAAGCCTGGCTTTGGCAGGAGGAAATGTGCCTCCAGGCAATGCTATTTCCCAATTACCTATTCTGGTTTTATTTGTTCAAGTAGAGATAATACTTTTAGTTATAAATAGCTAACCTTTAGCCCTCTTTTTTTTCTGCTTCTGCCTTACCCAGGAAATTATAAATATTCGACCTTACTCAAAATGTACAAAGAAGAATAATGGAAGCCCCTGAATACCTTGATTTGGATGAAATCGACTTTAGTGATGACATTTCTGTAAGTATCACTACTTATAAGCGAAATTTTTACAGTGTTCTACCTTCACCCTTGTGAGCTAATTTCTTTGCATCATCTGTATTTCCACACCTCTTTCAGCTACATTTATGAGCTGAAAACAAGCTCTGTAATGGACACAGGGTGGTTTGGGTTGGGGGCTCTCTGAGTTTAAAAGAAAATAGTGCCTAATTGTGTATGAGCTTTGGGGGAAGAGGTGCCAGGTATTCAGCCTTGCTTAGCATTCTATTCCTAATCTATTCCAAGGTTGTTTTAAAATTAGTGATGAGTCTATTTGTAAAGCTTAAGCACCTGTTCACTATTTAACCTATGGACACCCATTCCTGGTTTCCTTACATGACTATATCACAACGAGCATTCTCTCAAGTTCACAAGAACATACCCCGAAGCTAGCTTGACATTTGATGAAAAATAAAGGGAGCATACAGGAGAGATAGCTGAGCATTTAAGGACAAGTACTGCCCTTCCAGATGATCTGGTTCAGTACCCAGCAGCCATATCAGGTGGCTCACAACTGTGTGTAACTCCAGCTCCAGGGCAGCTGGTGTCTTCTGACCTCCATGGACACTGCACTCATTTGCACATATATGCGCACACACGTACACACACATACATACACACACACAACCAAAATAAATATTAAGATAAAGGGAAATTTCCCAATCATTGAAAGCATCAAAACATAAATTGCCCACATGGGAATATTGGCATTTGATGGAGTCCAAAGCAGCTGACCTTGAGGTCCTATCATTCTGTACTGCTCTAGGCTGATGAGTCCCTCAGATCCCTCCAACACTCATGCCCAGCTTCTTCTTCATTCATTAAAGCTTTTGTCCTGAGCAAACTGTCTACATAGACTTGCCTAGTGCTGCATGTGATTCCTTACATGCCCATGCCGTGGAATCAGTTGTCACCCAGCAGCGTGTTGGCACTGTCACCCCAGGAGCTCACAGCTTTGGATCTCATTTTCTTTGCTATCTCAGAGACTGGAGCTTTGGGTCACCACTGGATGATGTTGCTCACAGACAGTGGGCTTACTTTTACAAGCATCTGGCTGAAGGTTTATTCCTGTGCTGTACTCGATTCACACTGTGTAACAGGCACACGGTATACGACAGTGAGATTGCAGGGATAGATATGATAAATCACCTCTTTCATACAACTTTGGTTTTGAACTAGAAAAATATGACTTCATTATTCAGCCTATTTTAGCTTCTAGGTAAATTTTATTGCTCATTATTCAGACTAATGTGAAGTAAAAGTCCTTTTTTCCATGGTGGATGTGTGTGTCCGTGTGTGTGTCTGTCTGTGCCTGTGTGCATGTGTGTTTATGTGTATTTGTGTGTCTGTGTGTCTGTCTGTGCCTGTGTGCATGTGTGTTTATGTGTATTTGTGTGTCTGTGTGTATGTGTGTGCATGTGTATGTTCATGTGTGGTGTATGTGTGGCACATGTGTGTGTGTTTGTGTATGTATGTGTGTGTATCTGTGTGTTTATGTGTGTGTCAGTCACTGTGCTTGACTTAAGAAAGTGTTCAGAATGTGATTCTTCTGTAACTATTCCTCTCAAGATATTTGGATTTGAATGAAAGCCAAAAAATGTAGAGATAGTATAAAATTTGTTTAAAAGTTGGAAAAAAGAAAAAAAAGGTTGCATTATCATTAACAGTTTTTTGGTAGCTCTTGAGGTTTGATGTCAAAGTTGTAGTTTGAGAGTTAATGTTTTTGTGTTTTCATTTTTGGTTTTGTTTCAAGCAGTTTGTTCATTATTTTGTATATTTCCCATGCTATAGACAGAACCAACTGAATCACATATTCTAGGCATCTGTTCTACAGTTTAATTATATCCCCAACCCTTGGTTTTGTTAGACAGCGTCATTTTTTAATTATTTCATTTACTTACATCCCAAGTGTTGGTCCCTCCTGGTCCCCCCTCCCAGAGTTCTTCACCCCTTTCCCTACCCCTTTGCCTCTGTAAGGATGTCCCTCCTCGGGTATCCCACTTTTGTGGGGCATCAAGTCTCTACAGGATTAGGCCCATTCTCTCCCCCAAGGCTCCTCTGCTAGCTGTGTGCTGTGAGCCTTGGACTAGCCCTTGTATGCTTTTTGGTTGGTGGCTTAGTCTCTGGGAGGTTCCCAGTGTCCAGGTTAGTTGACACTGTTGGTTTTCCTATAGGGGGTTTTCCTATAGGGTTGCTGTCCCCTTTAGTTCCTTCAATCTTTCCCCAGCTCTTCTATAGGGGTCCCTGTCATCTGCAAGTATCTTTATTTGGCTCAATCAGCTGCTGGCAGAACCTGTCATAGGACAGCCATGCTAGGTTCCTAGACAGAGTGTCATTATGTAGCTCAGGCTGGCATTAAGTTTATGGTCTCCTGCTTCAAACTCTGAGGCAGGCATTACACAACTGTCCAGGTTGTGTTTTAAGAAAACAGTCTTTGAAGGCAATCAGCCTAGGCTTCTAGCTTCTTCTGCCCTTCATTGGCTGGATGATTTGAAGCACATAAATTTCTTTCCTGAGATGCTCATCTAACTTTTAAAATTGTTTTAATGTTTGGGTGAAATGATAATATATGTGAAACACTTAGCTTGGCACACAGTAAGTTACTCTTTAAAATAGTAGCCTTTGTTATTGTTTCAATGAATAATACAATAATATTTATCTGACCAATAGTGGAGAAAGAACTCAAGGGAAAAGACCAGGCATGGTGTCAAGATTTTCTTTTAAGTACAACAGAGCAGTTGTATTTACAGAAGAATCAGCTGGCAGCAGCCCATAATTTTGATGAATTAGGAAGCTCTACTTGAAAGATAAAATGTATTAAGCAATAACTGAAGCTGTTTAGCAAATTGGGTTACAGGATTATACAAGAGTTGAGCCTTTCTTACTTGTCCACTCTGAACCATAAATTCAGATTTCCATTGGTAAGAATGTACCGTCACCCAAAGTTTCCCTTTTAAGTGGATTCTAATGTTTGGCTCTTCAGCCTGATTAAAACTTAAACCAGGTCTGAATTGTGTAGCATTGATGAAACAATAATAGTAACACTTATTGCTTCCCATGAACCAGGCAACATCTTCTTCATCCTCATACTGTTTCTATGGAGTCTGTACTATAGCCATCTTTTGATAGATGAGGACACTAAAGCATTGAGATCCTATCTCTTGCCAAGTTAGTCAGAAACACAGTTTCCAGAGTGCTCAATTTCACTGTAGTACTTTCCTGCCTCCTCTCAGATGAATATAGTTTATTGCAGTGATTCAAGCCAATCGCAATTTTTCTGCCCCTTTTTCCCACCAGTGAGTATTTGGTGATACTGAGTTTTCATGGTCTTACTAGGAAGATGCTACTGGCTCTGGTGGGTACAGACCAGGAATGTACAATGTACAGGACAGCCTCCTACACAGAGGATCAGCCAGCCCCAAATGTTGATAGTAGGCTAGGCGAGAAATCCAAGTTGTTCTAATCCCCCTTGAAACTGAAGAAGCTCTACTTAGCAAACCCTCCAGCCTAATAGATTATTTTATCATAATTCAGTATGAATCAAGTTTAATATCCTAACCATGACAGAGTGTCACTGTTCATTAATGATTTTATGGAGAAAAAAGTAAAGACAAACTAATAAATCTTGAAGCAAGTGTTCTCACCCTGTTTAGGTAAACGAGGAACATTGGCTGTCAAGGCTACTAAAGTCAGGGTAACTGAATAGGATTCAAATCTGGTACTCAGAAAGGAAAGCATTGCCCAAGTGCTAACTCACTAACACAACGAGAAATGAAGTTTCCCATGAGTGTGCTTTTAGTGTTTGGATGGAACAGACCCCTATCTCTGCCTAGCCTTTTGCTTCTTTCCTGATGAAGAGGCAGGAGGAAGTGGAGAGTCCAGGCAGCACTTGGAGAAGATGTTTATAAAACTCATGCTGGGGTTTAAAACTCCCCTTCTTACCCTCCAACTATAGCCCAGTTACGTAGTTTGGCTTTTTGTTTCATGGTTTTCCCCTCTGGTCATGAAACTGGTTCTTGTTTTAATTAAAACACAAGCTGTATATTTGTATAGAAAAACAACTAGAACTTGCTGTCTCTATCTAATAAGACAAAACACAGAAGGCAACCGACTTATTTTGAAGTTCCCCAGACTTGAAAATAATGGGCTTCCTCTGTAAAAAATGCAAAGCTTAAACTGTGCATCCCTATAATCCTGCCATCTGAGAGGACAACTGTAACCCTGTGAGGGAGGGCTCACACAAAGGCTCAAACCTTTCTCTCACTGCAAATGGGTTTACAGAGCCATTTATTGGTGTGAGAACCAGCCCCCCCCCCCCCCCGCCATCATCAAAACAAAAACAAAACCCTCCAGGGCTTTGAACTATGGTATACTTATCTTATTAAGGAAAGTCAATTTTTAGTTCTCAAAAATAGTATTTACCCAGGCCTGGAAAACTAAAGCAGAAACCAAGTCGCAGATAGGTGAAGCGTCACATACAGCCACCATCTGTCAGATACAGGCTCTGTCACACACAGAATTGACGCCTTTGAAGTCAAGCCTGTTTTGCTCAAGCCTCACATCTCTGTGAGATGCTGGTTTTTCTTTCATCCTGTTTCACCAACGACAGAAGTGAGATTTCTGAGGGGTACTGTGACTTTCACAAGCAAACTTAGCTGAGTGAGAGCATCTCTATAACTGTAGACCAGTCACCTTATGTGCCATCATCTCCATTTGGTACTAAAGGACTCTTAATTACTTCTGGGCAGTGAGGTACTTGGTTCCCAGTATAAAGAAATACAGTCAGCTAAAATGAAGGCAAGCAAGACCCTAACGTTTATTTCACCTAAAGTTTCCCTTGAAGGTGACCAGGACCTTCATATGTGGACTTGTTCCTATAAGCCCTGCCCTTCCTAGAAGTCAACCTGCTTGTTTCCATGTTTAAGCCTTTTCTTGGTCACTATGATGTGGCTTCAGCAGACATCAGAATACTACTATGGGTGTTTGTTTGTTTGCAGTGTTTTATTTGCTGTGTCCTACATTTAAGTCCAAATTGTCTCTTATTCCTCTTCTTTAGCTCCATGATATTAAGAACACATTCCTGGTTTTAGCACCAAATACCTTATATCTCGGTTGTTTTCTAAGGACCTCCCAAGAAACTGAATAGCAATTGTCTGATCCAGAAGCCATGGAATCCAGAAGTTATATGTAGTGGGCCTCAAGACTTGAATCAAGCTCACCTTCTCTATCTTAGACCAAACACCCATAGGAAAGACGAAGATTAAGCAGAGATTAATTCCCAAGAAGAGAGAGCACTCAAATTTTAAATTTAAGTTTAGATTTTAATTTTAATTTAAAGAGCAACTAATTTTTAATTTGCCTCCTCTTATTCTGAACTTGGCCCTAAGAGTCCTCATCTTGCCAGACTGCCATAGTATTTATTAGACTGACTATGCAGCTTATTTATACAAACTACTTGGTCATAGATAACTATTTTGCCAATCTAGTCAGCAAGTGTTTATTAAACATCAACAGTGTTCCAGGCACAGTTCTAGGTTTGGAAAAGTAATATAAACTTGGTACTCTCAGAGAGTTTATAATAGCAAATAAACTGTTATGTTTCATAGACTGTAATATATGTATTATACCTGTGAAATGTCAGGTTAACTTCATGTGAAGTCACATCGAGATAACCATCACTATGCTTGGCTGTCTCTGTATTGGTGATGATTGTCTCGTGACTCACAATTGATGCTAGACAAGCACTGATGTCGCACAAGGTCCACAACTGGCCAGCTACCCGACTGCAAGATAAATGTGTATTTAAACTGTTTCATCATTCATAATTTTTCAATATTTATTATTATGTAGACTTAAGTTTATAGCGTTTTTTGAGACTCTAAATGTAAGTAATCATGGTACTTAGCATTTGTTGGACACTTACTGGACACCAGATAGGATTCTCATGCTTTACAGTATCAGCTCAGGGTCTTCACATTCCCACTCTATTTGGGCATTGAAATTACTCAGTTTTACCAATGGGATTAAAGAACTGAGATTACCAAGAAATAATGAAAACATAATGGACATAATGTGGGTAGTTTGCCTCCAGAAGTCACGTGTGTAGCCATCTCTTTGAAGGTGACTTCTGCTGGGCCTGGTAGTCATCCTTAGACATGCCACTGAGGGCTCTTGACATCCATGTCCTCACAGTAGGAGGGGGTCCTTCGGCATTCTTACCAAACTCCCTTTCCCAATGTGGACCTTCAAATGTTGCCCAACCACATATTGAATTAATTACATAAAATAGTATAATACAGCAATTCCTAGTCTACCCTTAATACTGATCAGAAAGAGCTGTTGAGTTTTTCCATACCAGCCACAGACAATATCTAGCATAAAAGGCTTACAAGAACTGTGTCACTTTTTTCAAATCTTGACAAATATAATAAAAACAAGAAACCATTGGAAAAAGTCAAGTGTATGCATGTGAGAAGAGAATTGATTGCAGTAATTCTTGTTAATGGACCCTAATTGGTAAAATGAAATATAATTAGAGAGAGTGGTGCAGTTACAGGAAGATGTGGACTGTCTGCCATGACTCTAGGGAGGGTTAGTGACAAAAACCGAGATATAGGTTAAGTCTCCTGAGGAAATGTAGTGTTGAAAGAGCAGATTGTCCCACAGAAAGGACTGATCCTAAGTGAGGATTGGAAAAGTAAAGCGTCTACCAAAGAAACTGAACTCTCTCTCCCTCTCTCTCCCTCCTCCCCCCCCCCTTTTCTCTCTGTACATGCATGGTTCCTCTCCCCCGCCACCCATGGTGACTTCCCTGGCTTTCTTCCTTGGGACCAGTGAACTCACCCACCCAAGAGCAGCTTCCTAATAAGCCTGCATTTAGTATAATCTAAAAAAAGAAGAAGGGAGGGAGGGAGGGAGGGAGGGAGGGAGGGAAGGAAAAGGAAGAGAAAGAAAAGGAAAAAAAGAAAAAAGAAAAGAGCTGAAAAGGAGTTTTCAGAAATAAAGGAGGAAAAAGAAGGCCCCAAGAGAGATCAGGAATTTAGGAATTAAAACAAAACCCAAGAAAATGTTCACTGTAAAGTTCAGTATCCACAGAGTTTGCCACCTATCACTATAAGAGCCACTCCATGAAGCTACAACACTAAACGAAGAAATAAAGAAACAGAGGCGAGAACAAAAGCGAGTCTTTCAGAGAAGGAGGCTGATGAGCCCAAAAGTAGGAAAGCTGGTGTCCATTGAGGGAGGCAGAGAATCCTGATATGAGGGGAAGCTTATTCATTTTGTAGGGTCTGAGGAGAGAGCCTGTGTGGGAAGGGGGGAACAGGGGAGTTGGCAGGGCAAGAGCCCTGAGAAATGGGAGCAGAAAGTAGTGATACAGGAATGGACTTCTGTGCCATATCTTCAGAGCTCTGTGGAGTCATGCTTCTCCGTTGGTAGGCAGACCTTTGAAGAGGACATTTTAGAAAGAATAGTGTTAAGCTCAGAAAATCTCTCTTTAGCTATGTGGCTGCTTTGGCAGGCAGCTTTGCTAATGTAGAAGGCTCTGGTTCTGCCACGTGGCTGCCTGAAGTACCTGTCTGAATTCTGGGTTGCTCTGAGAAGCCATGAACCTTGTGAGAGTTTAAATGAATGGCTCATTTCCCATCCCCCTCTCTGGAAACGTAATAGAACCTCGGTTATTTAAAAATCTCTAGCTTGAAAAATGTGCTTGGGATGTTCTTTTGTTTTCTGTGGCTCATTACCACTTGAGTAATGTCTGCTTGCTCGCCTAACTGGCTCTGGTTTGCAGGACTAAAAAGGCCAATGTTTTTTCGTCCTAAACAATATCTAGGCTGGTCAGAGATTCCCATAGAGCAATGTAGAAGTAATATTCTGTCGTTATGAATCCCATGCATGTTCAATGTGTTCTACATGGCAAAGGGATAAAACTGACTGCTGTGACCTGGCACATATAAGGTTGGCATCAAACAACTGCAGTGTGAGAAACAAAGGTTCAGTGTCCACCCTCATCTACGAACTCTGTTGAGTGAGGAAAGAGTTAAGAGGAGCCCCATAAGGTAGAGAGATAGGCTGATGCATAGGTCTTTGCATTTTCAGCCCCAGCTCATTCCTGCTTCTCTCTTGTAGTCCTGAATTTAGAGTCCTGAGAGTAATGAAGAGGAGGAAGGAAAGTCTCACAGAAAACATGCTAGAAAGAAGAGACAAGCATTTTAGGAGTATTTATCAGTTTTCAAAATAAGTCCAGCTTCGTTATCTTATAATAGGTACCTGAGTTCTATAGATAAGAAAACCAAGTTCTGAAGATATGAAATAATTTATTTGTCCAGAACCACAGAGATAATAAATGTGTTGAAGCCATGCAGTAATTCTGATCTTCTGGCTCCAACTCTTTGTCCTGTACACAGAAGAACAACTGCCAGCTGTCATGTTAATAGTGTGAGAATTTTGTTCTTTTGAATGTGCTGTGACTGCATCACTAGATTTATAATTATAAATTTTCCTAAGATTACTTTTATATAAATATTAACTGCTGTTATCATGGCTACTAAGTCATGGGCTACTCAGAGGAATTCATTTAATACAGTTCAATAAACACCAAGTAGCTTAGGTAACTAAAATATCTTCTACCACCAAAAGAAGTAATGAAAGCATTTACATAAATACAGAGACAAGATCCTATGTGTGTAATTAAGATGAACCTTCATGAATTCTGATGTGTGTTGAATCATCTGGATGCCTTGTTAAAGGCCAATGGATCGACCCAACATAAATGGGCCGAATTCAGTAGCTTTAGAGAGGTTCCCAAGAATCTATTGTCCAAGGAATTCCTGGAAGGCATGATGCTACTGTTCCAGAGAGCACGCTTTGAATGCTGACATTCATTCTGTCTGGGAGAGTCCGATAGGATATTATGGAGATGATGCCCAGGGAAGGCTGGAAGAATTAAAGAGAGTTTTTCTGTTGAAATGGGATGGAGGAATGGCATTCTGGGTAGACAGAGTAGCATTCATAAAGACACAGGAAAACCAATAGATGGGAACTATAAAAAATGTAATGTTGCCACAAAGAGAAGTGAATGCAAGTAAAAGGTGAGGCTGATCTTATGCCATACTGAGGCCATGGTCTCTCCTATGTACATCCTCCATAGTCACTGAAGGGTTTGAAACAGAGACATGCTCAAGTAAAATTTGAACTAAAGAAAACTGATCAATTCTAACGCCAGTATGAATGCTCAGAAGAAATTTCTACTAACTACCGAAACTTTAAAGCTTTTAAACTTTTGAACATTACAGGATCCTGCCCAGGATGTGTACATGTTGATATTTCAGGCAGTTAATCCCCCTTATCTGCCATGTGTATATTCAAGTCAAAGGGAGTGTCCTTTCTCTCTTTTGCATATGGGAACTGCTAGTTCAACAGAGAATAGAGCCAAGGTAAAGACACTGCAGATATTTCCTGAGGGCAGGAAAGAGAAACATTAATAAGGGCTGACCTGGGGCTTCCTGGAGAAGGCAGAATATATGCTGAGTTTACGGGACAGTGGCACTCCATAGGAGAAAGCATTGCAGACAAGGACTCCAGGATTAAAGGAACAGAGGAATAGACTTTGTTCTACAGGGGCATTGAAGCAGTTGGGGAAATTGGTCAGCCTTACCAGAAATTCTTGAAACATGGAGGAGTAGTAAAGATTTAATAGAAGGAGCTGTTTCTCCAGCCAATAACCTCTGGAAGGATTCAAGAAAAAGGAGATGTTAGGAGAAATAGTAAAAGGAAAGCAAACGCCTCTCAGATAACTGAAAGCCCTCTCCCCTTTGCATTACTCAAGGATAGATAACAACAGTATCAAGAGAACAGGCTACACATCTGGGTTGGAGGCTAAGCAGATGGAGGACGAATTGGTCTTGGTTTGTTCAGTCCAAAGTGGCAGGAGTTACTACTAGTAACTGCCATATGAATGAGTTAGGTTAGCCATCTGACAGTTCCTTATAGAAGGCCATCTGTCCTGAGAATTGGGACATCATTGGTCTGGGAAGCTTTCCATTCCAGCTTCCAGATGGTAGCACAATGGACTCTTGTAAGAGAGACATACTGGGTCATGGGCTCATTCTCAAATATGCAAGAATGAAAATGCAAGTTGCTTTTGTAAATTACACAAAATCCTGTGCATCTCCTCCAACCACAAGGCAGCCATCCCTAAATCACTCTATTGCTTTAAGTCGCCCCTTGCAGTGTTGTTATGTACAGAAATAAGTCCTCAAATTACTCTCTTACTGTGTCTTTATAAAAAGTGAAAGATTTGTTGAACGCATAGACAATGTCACGGCTGAATAGGACATTCCATGCATTCTGAGAATTCCCCCAAACTACATAATTTTCCAGCTGACACTAATTTTTTTTCTTAGTTTTCTGTGTTTTTTATTTCTATTCCCAGAAGCAGCTCATCACTCTGTCTTCAGGGTCATTATTTCTTAGTGGTTGTGATGTGAAGAATTCAAATGTGTACCTACATACATACACATACAAACACATACACACACACACAAATACAAACACATACACATCCATACACATACACACACATACACACACACACAAATACAAACACATACACATCCATACACATACACACACACACACACACACAAAGACATACACACAAGCACACAAACACACACATACATACATACATACATACATACATACAACCCCCCCCCACACACACACACACACAGTCCTTTTTCACCATGGGCAAAACCACAGCCTGTATGTCACCCTCCCTGACTG
This sequence comes from Grammomys surdaster, assembly GCF_004785775.1. Taxonomy (NCBI): domain Eukaryota; kingdom Metazoa; phylum Chordata; class Mammalia; order Rodentia; family Muridae; genus Grammomys; species Grammomys surdaster. The sequence continues at coordinate 43,571 of NW_021627861.1, forward strand.
TTTTCTCTTTGTTTTCTTGTTTGGGTTTTGATTGGTTTGTTTGGGGTTTTATTGTTGTTGTTGCTGCTGCTATTTTCTTTCAAGGCAGGAGCTCAGTGTGTCATACCCTGGCTGGTTTAGAACTTGCTATAGAGAGAGATTACCCTGGCTGTAAACTTGGATATTGCCTGCCTCTGACACCCAAGTGCTAGGATTACAGGCGTGTGACCTCATGCCTAGCTTCTGTGGGGATACTCTCTCTACACTCCAGCCAAGCAGCCTAAGCAAACTAAAGCTCACTTTCCACTTTGCAGCCAAAGAGGGAGAACTGGAACTGCAGTTGATAAAGCTGAGATGTGAGTGCGCGTGGCTTTTAGGTGACAGTTGGGATACATGTGCCTGGGATGAAGAAAGCAGTTCACCTGTTTTAATGGAGTATATATCTTTTAAGCCCAATGAGAAACCCTTGCTGAGTGTATTGTTGCCATATTTAAATATAATCAATCAATTTTCTCTTTTCTAAAATGTTGACTTGGGGGGGAGGAGCCAAAAAGGGAGGAAGAGGAGTGAGAAATAGGGAGGGAGAGGGAGAAAGAGAGGGGGAGAGAAGGGGTGAAGGAGAGGGAGAGAGAGGAGGAGAGGGAGATGGAGAGAAAGAGAGACTTGGGTTTAAGGGAAGGCTGGAAAACAGGAAAGATGGTGAGACTTTGCCAAAGGGTGTTTCATGGGGTACAGCAACCTAAACAAAGGCCTAATTTTAATTGAATTATAGACTGTGTAATTATATAACCTGCACCAGCTGGCTTCAAAAAGCTACCAGATTCCGTTGAGACCTCATGCTTGGTCAGGAATCTAAGGTACCTTGTTACTACCAAGATGAACAAGATGAAGCTTCTCCATCTAAATTATCCCTGACCCCCCTACACACACACACACATACACTCACACACACACACACATACATGCAGACAAACACACACATGCATGTGCGTTGCAGAAGCATGATGTCGTAGAAGGGAAAACTGTCTTGAGGTTCAGTACTGGCTTAAGAGCCCTCCTCTCCTCCATCTGTGTGTAGCATATTTGCTGAAGCACCTGCAGTCTCTGAGGAATGGCTGCATAAACAGGATGTTATTGCATCAGACAGGTAAGAATAATTTCTCTAATTAGTCTTCTGAGATTTCATTTTTCATTTAGAAATACTGGAAATTTAATTTGTTTGTGATAAGCAGTTGGCAAACTGACAATGGCAGCAAGCGCCTACTCCCTCTGTCTTGCTTTGCTGATGTTCTGTGGGAGCCCTGGAGGTCTATCTATCAACATCACACCAACTAAAGTCCCTTTGCATTGAAAAATGAATTCTAATTATACAGCACTCACTTGTGATGCTAGAATAATCCTAATGGCTTTCCCCTGGCCATTTTTCTTTTAGATTAAAGTATTTTTCTTTTGTCAGTCGCCTCAGATTTTTCAGTGGAAAAGTAATTCATGATATGTGTCCATTGTTCCTAGAGACACAGAGCAAAATATTCTGAGCTAATTGTATTTTATGGATTAAAATGTGAATGTGACTGAAGATAGTCTCTGACTTAAGCTTCGACGAAAGGCTTCATCCTATTCTTTCCTATTCTATTCGGTCTCTTTATTTTGTTTGAAAACATCCCTCTCTCGAGACAGATTGATAGGTACAAAATGGAGACACCATAAATCATGGCTATTGATTTACATTTGTTCTAGTTCTCCTGATTTTTGCTCCTCCAGTGTCATAATTTTTTATCTTAATAGCCAGCCCTGGACTGATGCAGGGACAGAGACTAAAAGGTGGTGTCTTCCCATCCACACTAATCTGTCTCTGGAAAAGAAGAGCTTTCAAACAGACCTATGCTCCTCTTGCTTTTTATGACAATCTCAGTGTGTTTGCCACGGAGACTATAGGCACAGTAAAATCTGCAGCACACCGTAACTGTTGGACCCTAAAACAAAAAGATGTGTTTAGTGTCATGTGTGTGAGGATATGCATTGCAGAGACCAAAAGGGGGCATTGGATTCCCTGGAACTGTGGTCCACCATGAAAGCTGGCAACTGAACCAGCCTCCTCTGCAAGAGCAGTAAGTGCCCTTAACCACTGATCCATCTCTCCAGTCCCAGCTTTGGATTTTTGTGCAGTGTGGTCCACACCAGCACAGGCATGTCCCTGGATGTTGAGGAAGCCAAAAGTTTCTCCTCCAGGTTTTCCTCTCCTGTAGCTAACTCTGGGGGTTGAGGAAACAAATAGTATCTTCTGGAAATGCTCAAGGTTCAGTAATTCTGACATCATTCAGTTAGAAATGACGGGAGACAGAATCTGTTGGGTGTGTCTGACTCTGTCCATTAATAAGAGCTGCCAGGCTTCCTTCTCACTGTGTCTGCTGAGGTGCTTGCAGGCAGATCTTTGGGTGCCGTCAGATTACAATGAGTTCTGCTTCCTGTATGTTCATCTTGTACTCAAGTCTCATTGCTTTGTTCTGTTTTATTTATTTTTTTCTTGATGATTGGAATGAACGCCTTCATTTCAAATGTCTGTTTTACACCCTCTTTCCTCTCTCTTCCCATTCAGTATTCAGTCACATCTCTCAAGACCATCCCAGCACTGTGCAGAAGATGTGACTCACAGAACGAAGACAGATCAGGTAGGTCAGACGGTTCACTCCTCTGGCCCCCCGGGGTTGAGAGGCTCCTGAAAAGCAGCTTCCCTGGCTTTGGTTGCCCTCGAATTCTGCTGCTTTCTCCTGATGGTTTCTCTGCTCCCACTACCTCCTTGCCACCTTCAACAAGCAGATGTTAGGTCATCTACAGGACCAGAAGGTCCTAACAAGGACCTGGCTGTGTACAAATCAACACAGATCCTCCTGATATCTTCAAACCATCGTATCCACAGTGGTTTGCTGAAAACTCAAGAAGCAGTGGTGGCAAAACATAATGATGCAGGCGCCAACGAAAAAATGCTGGATGCATTTACTACCCATATGGCAACGACCAATGTGAGGGATGGTGCTTTGCCAAAGTCTGAAACCCTATCAGGATGCGACATGCTAGAATCTGCAATAAGGCATACTATAACAGTTAAGATGAAAGCAAGGCACTGGAGTTTAATAGTGTAAACTAAACAGAGAATTATGGCAGATAGATGAAAACCAGCTGGCTGCCTTTTTCTCTTTGCCCCATCCCCCGACTGAAAAAAGTACATTTAGTGTTGTTTTTCTCCCTGTAAATCAAATTAAATCTCTGATTTTTTTCTCTCTGTGATGGGCAAAAAATGAAAATAAAAAGTATATTGATGGGGGATGATATTAAACTATGAAATGGTGTTCATTATTTTGTTCTACATAATTACTCAAAGGCGTCACCATTAACCTTGCCAAACTGAACCTCTCTTAATAGGAACACCAGGGCTTGAGAAACATGTTTGGCAGGAGACTTAAGATAATCCTTAAATTGTGGACATGATGTTTAAAAATAAATAGAAGTATCTTTCCAATACAGCTACTAGAATTCTGAATTTCCAACTGAAAGGACTTGGAAAACTAACTTTCTCCACTGGACCATTTGTCTTGCTTTGACATTTTGCTTAGCAGAGGCAGCAAACAATAATGCATTTACGAGTTTGTTTATTTCTATGGGTGTATGTGTGTGTGCGCATTCACATTGGAAATATATGAAAGTGAGTCAGAAACATCACAGGAATTTGCTTTAAATTCAAATGAAAATTTTCCTTTGTTCTAAACTACTGAAAAAGAGAGGACATGAGCTTGGGGAGGCGAGATAGGATAAAGCGCTTTATGAGAATTTGAAGGGAGGTAATGGTGGATGGATATGACCGAAGTATATTCTGTAAATACATAAAATTTTCAAAGAATGCACAGAGATGTTATTTTTAAAAAGACACACGTTTGTGCTGAGTTAGACAGGCGATTTTTGGCTCTAATGCCTCTAAGGATTTATCTCCTTAAAGCAACAATTTTGTTCAAAAATATGAAAAATGATTGTGCTCAGGGGTACCAGCTACACACTGCAAAAATGAAGGGACCAGCCTCAGAGTCCAAAGACTTAGGTTCCAGTTAGAAGTCAGCCATGTATTAGCTACATGACCTTGACCTGTAAGTAGTCATCAGTAACCGAAGGACAAACTGCTACCAATCATGGCAGGATATTTTTAGGGTCAAATCCTGCGCTTTATCAGTAGACACTTTGCAGATGGAAGACTTTTCTTTCATTCTTTAATTGGAGGTGTGGAGTAAGAGACAAGCTAGAGCAAACCCTTCACTGGTGCTGAACTAAGTGCTGCTGATGTGTTACTGTAAGCACTTACGTGGTAGGATGGTCATGCCATCGATGGGCAAGCCTAAGGACAGAAAAATCAAATGCCTTGCTCAGAATCACATGGAACTTAAGCTGTGGAACTAGAAATCCCACCCCAGGAAGTCAGGCTGTAGATTCTATCTTCTTTTGCATGACCTCTTAGGTAGCTGGACCAAGAAGCAACAGTGTAACCTTAATGTTTTAAAAATGCTTCAAGTCAGCATGTTCACCTATTAAATGGTAAATTTCTTTTCTCTATTAAATAGTTGGTCTTACCAAGTTACCGAAACAGAGGATTTTTATCCTAGGCCTGCTTTATCCCATCCTCCTTGAGTCTTTGACTTGTAGCACTTTCCTCCTGTGGTAGAAGAAACACCCAGCATGGGCTTCTGGACTCTACCAACAGCAAAGGCCTGACCAGTGATCCAGGCAGTCAACAATAACTAGAGTTGATAGGCAGCTAAAGAAAAGAAATCTAGACCTTTTGATGGAATCATCACATGCACAGGCACACAAATACACATGCACACACACACACATACACATGCACACACACGGACACACAAACACACAAACACACACATACACACATACACACATACACACATACACACATACACACATACACACATACACACATACGCACATACATACATACATACATACATACACAATGTGAAGGATCACTAGGAGGCTTGGAATCCAAATTCTAATAGACGAAGAATGAGTCTAACAAAAGGACAAAAGGACAAGTTCACAGGTGCACAGCATAACTATAACTCTAGGCTTATCACAGATAACTATAGGCTTATCTGTGGACTCACAGTACATGGTAAAGTTTCCAGACCCAGTTTGTAAAAGAATGGAGACTTTCTCAATCTTTCCTCGACAGCCACATGTGGAACTAACCCTTCAACTCAGTCTTTCTTTTGTCAACCACAAAGAAATTTCTTTGTAAATTATAGCGAATATCTACCTTTTCAAACAGGTAGTAGAAAAATTTACCATGGCCACTGAGAAAAATCTACATCATCTTGAATAGAGATTTCCACTGGGAAAATCCTCCTAAAGCCTCTGCTATTTAAAACACACTCCATATTTCTCTTAACATTAGTTGAGTTTACTAGGCATTTTCTGTTTGGGGAAGATTGTCAGATGCTCACATCTATCTCTGTGCTAAGAAGTCCTTCAGCAAATATTCCCTTTGGTCCTTGCATTTATTCAGTCAACAATGCGTGTTGAGTGTTCTTTGATTCAAGCATGGAGAATATGGCAAACAAACAAACAAACAAACAAACAAAACACAGAAGTTATATCTAGATAGGGTGACAGTCAGAGGATCAGAGGACCCATAAACATACAAGTAGGCAAGAGCATCACAGAACAATAAGACAACATAGGATGATGCAATAGTCTCTCAACCTGTGGGTTAAGACCACTTTGGGGTCTAAATACCCTTTCACAGGGGTCACATAACAGATACCCTGTATATCAGATATTTACACTAAGATTCATAACAGCAGGAAAATTACAGTTATGAGGTAGCAACAAAATAGTTTATGGTTGGTGGTCACCACAACATGAGTCAATTATAAAGGGCCACAGCATTAGGAAGGTTGAGAACTGCTCTGATAGAACAACTTGTGGGGCTTGGGTTTAGGAGTCCAAGGAGTATGTTAGATACTTTCCTTATTGCTAAGACAAAATACTTGACAACAGCAGGGGTAGGGTATTTTGGTTCTAGGTTTGAGTGCACAGTCCACCATGACACGGAAGTTGGGGCAGCTGATCACGTGATGTCCGCCAAGAGGAAGTAGGGAGAGATGACTGTGGGTGTGCAGGTTTGCTGCTCATTGTCATTCATTCCAAGACCTCGGCCGGGGCATGGTGCCACCCACAGTTACGAGGAGCCTTCCGACCTTAATTAACCTAACATGGAAACTCCCTCCCAGATGTGCCAGAGATTGGTTCCCAGATTACCCTAAATCACATCAACTTGGCAATTGAGACAGAATCTTAGAGGGATCCAGCCTTGTGAAAGTCAGCAAAGATGGCTGAAAATGAAGGAATGAGCAAAGCCCACTCATTGATCCAAGCTTAGCAATTAGGATGAAGCAAGAAGGGAAGAAAATCAGTGTGGCTGCTAAGTGGTGATCAAACTAAGAAACATCAGGAGAGGAGGATGGAAGGTGGTGAGGCCAGACTCTAGGGAGCACCGTTTATAGTATAACAGGATTCCAGATTTTGTAAAAATCCTCTCACAGACTGACTGTCATTTACTCAAATGGCCTGGGACCAAAAGTGCTAGAGAGAGTGGAGCTTTCTATATTTTAGCTGTTGTTTTAGTTCTTGTTTTTCAGCCAGCCTGAAGCACTCCCACCTGTTTTTAAGTATTCTGATGTGTATAATGGTAGCCCTGGATACAGCCTTTAAAGCACTCAACAGACACATAGCCCAAGGCTCGTCTCCCTCCATCCCTGAACCTGGGCCAGCATGCACTGTGGGCTGCAAACAAGGTAACTGCCCAGAGTTGTCAGAGGCTTCTGAGCTGTTTTAACACCTTTTCCCAGCTCACCACTACCTGAGAGTCCACCCCAGGAATGTTCTTCTCTCAGTCAAAGGACTCAATTCTTATTGGACTCTTGTTTTTTCCCTAACAGGAATAATATATTAAGTGATTATTCGTTCATTGCACTACACAATGGCTAGGCTTCAATTTTTGTGAGAAAGGAAAGTTTAAAAAGAAGAAAGTGTGAAGGAGATAAGCAGGAGGTAGGAAGGAGACAAATTAATGAGGAGTGGAAAGCTCGAGAACATATTCTACCTGTGGTGGGCTGGAGCCATGCAGGTGCTACTAAGGCTTCTGAGTTACTCCTTAGAGATTCCTAGTTCCAGGCATTGTACCAAATCTTCTGTAGACACTTATCATCTCCACAAAATAATTCTGAGAAAGAACCATTATGATGTCCAGTCTATTGATGAGGAGAGAGGCTTATAATTAATAATTTGCCCAAAATCCTTGAGTCAACAAGTGACTCTGAAACCAGCTCCCCTGTCTCTGGTGCCCCCATGAACCTGAGTCAACTGAAACATAATTTAATCCAAGAAACCTCAGATATCTAGTAGTGTAAGGCAAGGGTTAGCACCAAGGGAAGTTGGGTGTGAAGTGTTCACATCTAATAAGGGAATGTGTGCATGCATTTCCTGCCCGATATCTACGACTCCAAGGCAGCGAGTGTTGCTTTACAGTTGTCTTCAAATGAGCCTAAAAATGCATAATGACAGCATATGGTATTCAAATAAATTATCCAATTTCATTGACTTGGAGGGTTTTTTTTAAAGTTAATTAGATATCCAAATACACATTTCTTTCAAATACATGCTGCTATAAATGTTCTGTGATAAATGTATCTGTACACTTTCCTTGTGCAGGAAGACAAATAAATACTAATTCAGGTTTGCACTCAGGTTAGAAACTGAAATGCACTCAGGTTAGAAACCTCAGTTGTGCGATAGTGATAAAAATGCATCTAATAGCTCTGAAAAAAAGATTCTGAAAGACTTCCAATGCTCAGATACTATGAATTGTCACTTGTGTGACACTGAATAAGAGAAATCTCTCTTTCCAAAGCTTGGTTTCTTGTAAAAATCATTTGTCTGTATTTAAAAGCATTGCAAATTTGCTGTATTTTTAGACCCTGTTTCTGCAAAGTTTTATGACAAATCCCGAAGCTATAAAAACAAACACTTACATGGTGTTTGAAGATTTTCAAGTTTAGCCATCACCTAAAATAATAAATTGGCATCAAATGGATCTTGCAGACATTGCTATGACATAGTTAATGTTGCTAAATATATAAACCTCCTGTTTTCAATTTATATTAAGGTTTAATGCTACAAGCATGAAAGTGAAAGTTAGCTTGGCAGTTTTAATTTTAAAAAGCCTACAGATTAATCCATTTCTCATGATGTCACATAAAGTAGACTCCAAAGAATAAAGGAATGAATTTTCTAAACTCTCAATCAAAAAAAAGATCACGTTGAGGGCTGGAATGATGGCTCAATGGTTAAATCAAGGACTTTTCTTTGCAAAGGGTCTGAGTTCAGTGTGCAGCAGCCACCAGTCAGAGTGGCCCATGACTCCAGCTCCAAAGGATTAATGCCCTCTTTTGGCCTCTGTGGGCAACTATATTCATATGCACATACCCTCCCCACAGACACACAGACCTATACATCATTTTAAAAATCATTAAAATTCTTTTAAAAGTGGGAAATGAACACTTTCACATGATATACCTCAAAATAGTTTTAAAATCTCAGCTTATTTAACCACAGTAAAGCTTTATAAGTAAGTGAGTGCTCTTCACCTCAAATAATGGTCTTAGCCAGGCATGGCTATGATTCCAGGACTCAGGAGGCTGAGGGAGGAGGTAGCATGACTTTGAGTCACCCTGGGCCACAGTGAGACCTTTTAAATAAATAGATAAATAAATAAATAAATAGTTTCTTTAATAATAGTATAGTTATAAACTAAATATTTATAATCATAAATACAAAATTATAACTGTGATACGAACTGTCTTTTTAAAACATATGAAAATTAAATAAAACTATAACTAACCTTGCCATTAAAACAATTGTATTTTTCAAGTTTTTTTTCCTCAGACTCTTTTGCTATTATATTATAAAAACAATTTCACCTGATGCTTTTTTTGTTGCTGCAGTTTGAGTCCATTCCAACATTGTGAGTGGACCACAGAATGTTCCTGTAAAAGTGGAGCTGCCCCCACTCTCCAAATCACTTGGTTTATTTTTATTGGAGTCTAAGGACCTCCTATCCACCAAACTGGTCATTAGAAGAAGTTCTTGGTAGAAATGAATGCAGAAAAATAAGCATCAAGGAAGGACAAGAAAGCAGAAGGACAAAGAAAATCACTGGGCAGTAGGGAGGGACAGGAACTAAAGCACAGACAGGACAAGCTGTGCACGTGCAGAAATCTTCACAAAAGAGTGTGGCCTTGCAGTGACTTTCTTCTCGGGAGGCTCAACCACCAGCGCACCTTCCTAACCCAGTTCAAAACTGTGTATGTTGAGAGATGTTCTCTGTAAGCCTCAGCACATCTCTAGCATCCGCCACTTCTCCTACTCTTTGGTCCAGTGTTAGATGCTGTTTGTCTTCCCATCTCAATCTGTGTCTGCATATTTTCTCTGCTCTGCTTCTCCTGTAAACGGGGGTAGGGATGGGAATGGAAATATAACTCAGTTGGTAGGGTGCATGCCTAGCATGCATGAAGTTCTGGGCTCTATCCTTGCAAAATAAACCAGGAATGGTAGTACAAGCTTGTGATGCTAGCCAGTCCTTAGGAAGTAGAGATTCAAGCAAGGCTGGGATATGTGAAGCTCTGAGTCTTCCCTCCCTGAGACAGAGGGAGGAGGAGAGAGACTCGGGCACCTAAGAAGTATTCAGGTAATAGAATCCTAGAATCACATAGTTGAAGGACCGCTCTTGACATCTGCTCAGCTTGATCCTCTCCTCTCAGTGTGGTACAGGACAAACGTAAGTACTTGCATCAACGATCTAGTGTTGAGTCTGTGCAGACTCTCAAGCCTCACCCCAGACCCAGGTTCTGAATCTACAGTTTACAAACTTGGTCCCAGGCTGTGTATCTATGCATTCAAATTTAAGAAATGTTTGCCTAAGACACTTGGAATCCAACCCATTGTTCTTAATTGGGTACAACAGTCTCCTCAAAAATTCATTATCTGCCATTTATGTCCTTCCCTGGGTCATGAGCTGTGCAATGGGAATTTTTCTGTGGCCATGGGAGACCTAGAATAATTTGCTACTAGACCAGCAAGCTTCCCTGATGGCTCTCCTCCAGCCTTTGGCTTTCTTCCCACATCAATCATTCAAATATACCAGGCTGTTTACAGGGTTTCTCCTTCCACCAACAAAGGAACCTTAGGTCCCTATACCTGACTCCCTGGACCATTAATACCTAGTAGAACTGTAAAGTGAGCCACAAACATAACTTTATTTTTTTTTCTAGTAGCCTCATGGACTACATACCACTAAACAGATGGGTTAATGTCATAATGTTCTGTTTAACTCAATATCTTAAAACCATTATCATGTAGACACGTGCCACCAACTACTTACAAAGTGCTTCATAACCAAGCATTTCCAGGTGAGACAGTGAAGATCTGAATTATACTGGCACCTCCCATGACAAACCAAATTATGTCTTAGCTCCCTATTCCTTTTCTCCTCTTGAAATTTTTGAGGATTCTTTTTCTTCTCCCTTTGTGTGTGCAAATGTGGGGATAGCACATTGCAGTGCTGAGGAGTGGAAGCAGGGCCTTCCACTTGCTAGGCTCTTGCTCTGCCATTGGGTTTTTATCTCCAGCCCTCATTTCCCTTAATATTTTGAGTAAAACTCTAGATTATGCAAGCTGGCCTTGAACTCATGCTGCAGTCGCAACAGTCCTGAAATCAACATGCTTTAAAGAGTTATGGGAAAACCACACCTCTAGTTCTCTACTTCAATTCTCCTTGAGCATCTCTAGTATGAGCTGCCTCACTAGAGAGCATTATTGCTTCCTTCCATGAAATCTATTGACACTTTGATAATCTTATCACTGTTAGCCTCATAGAAGTATTTGAACTTATTGATCACTGCAACTTCCCTCTTGGTTTCCTTCCTAACACATTGACAGCCCCTGATTCTACTTTACAAATTCTTTACTTAACTGCAAATGGTCAAGGGCGACTAAATATTCACTAGGGCCACCCTCTGTTCTTTCTGTCTTCTAGTCTCTCCTATCCTTGATTTCATATCCCTTCTACCTGCTACTCTTAATTTCCAGATTCCTTTTCAACAACTCAGTATCTATATTAGATGTCTCGTAGAATTTCAAAAGGAATTCTTGATGTACAACATGTTTTTCAGAGGAACACACACACACACAGACACCTCTAGGTATGCACCTCATTAGATAGCCCTTGGCTTATCAGACAACTCATTATGTTGCTGAGGGTAGAGTTTTCTTTCTCAGTTATTCCCCACTTCATTCCATCAATAGGTCCTGGGTCCTCTATGTCCAAAGAATATCTTTGTGCTCCAAGGAGTGTTCAACTGGGCTACATTCAATAGGTGATAGCTACAAATTCAGGTCTACACAAAATCATAAACTTAAGACATGAGGGGGGATATGTAACGTTTTTAAAAAATTTACATACAGATGAACTCTCAGGGGAGACCATTAGGTTATGAGGTTGGAGACCTCCTGAATGGGATTAATGACCTTCTGAAAGGGCCCAGTATATTGACCCTAAATGGGCTTCCTTGTTTTCATCTCCAGCCATTTTCCAGGGCTATTTCTGCTTCGGCAATGAAACATACAGAATCTGCCAGATCCTCTGCTGCTTTCCGTCTCTGCCAGTGTGCTTGCTATCTTCTGCCCGGATTGTCACAAATTACCTGTTCTCTCTTACTTCCCCATTCTCAGATATTTGGCTTTTTCTACTCTGCTTTGGTTTTAAATATTACCTCCTAGATGGGATTTCTCAGCTGTTCTATGCCCTCCTGCCCTGGCTTATTTCCATTAAAAGCACTTGCCTTTTGTTACATTTTTATTTGCCTCTACTCTGGCATTATTATTGTCTAGAGAAGGCTGTATCTATTCCATTCTCCCCTGCAGGGAGGATAAAGGAATTCTGTGCACAGAAGACATTTAGCAAATGCTTACTTAATAATGGGTCTGGAAAGGACATCTTAGCACTCTGTCTGTCACCGACTACCTGTCACATGCCTGAACACCCTTTGTCATGTCCTTGCATCCCTTGATCATATTCAAAAAAAGATCAACAGCTTTAGTCAGGAATGGATTAGCAGCTGGATACATAGATTCTCAGTGGTAAGATAAATCTAAATTTATGTTTAACACTCCCAATAATAAACAAGGTAGAGAGTCTGCTCATCTGTCTTTAGAAGAGTTGTTAAGAACAATTTCCCTAACTCTGTTCCCAAACTGTAGTTTGATACTAGAGGGCTTCCCAACTGTAAGGAGAGCTCATGTTGGGATTTTAGTTAAAGGGACTGTGAAGTGACTCCAAGTATGCTTCTCTATTGTTTGCTGGGACTCTGTGACCTACAAGTAACCCAAATAGAGAGAGACAGTGAATTGTCTGTTTAGGGAGTAGCTTAGGTTTTGATGAAATGGTCCTCTGGTGCGACGGAAAGTTAGTCAAGCAACTTTCTTCCTGATTGAGAAATCAGAATACTGCATGATTTTCCACATAATTCTTAAAATTCCCTGAGTTCCCATTTATTTTCAAGTGAGAATGCATAGGAATATCCCATCCATCTTCATGACCTGTTATAAAAAGATCTCTGATGAAATCATACACTTGCCTGTGCTCAGAAGTACACAAAGTCTGACATGGATGTATTGGCAGTTTTAAAGTGTTCAAGGCAGAGGAAGATCCCAATGAAGAAAGCATTTTGTGGAGTCCAGTAAACAACATTTTAACCTTCTTTCCCTTGTTATAATAATGGCTGTGAAGTACATATTAATATAGCTAGTTTTTAAATGAGCTCTCTCTCTCTCTCTCTCTCTCTCTCTCTCTCTCTCTCTCTCTCTCCTCTTACTCACCCCATTGCCTGCTCTGTCTGCCCTTTGCCTCTCTTACCCAGGAGTAGCCATCCAGGAGTAGCCATAACTCTCTGTTTTGTCTTTGCTGTAGAGCAGCACTGTAAAACATCGCCACCTTCAGTTAAAAGAGGTTACGTGTGCATATGTAGAAAGAATGCTTAGCTTACGCCTAAGCTGTCTTTTTAAGTGTCTCAGCTTGATGAGTCTTTTCACTGGCCTTCTGCTGTGTCTCTCTGTACAATTAGACAGAGTGAAAGAAAGAGGGGGTGAAGAGAGATAGAGAGAGAGAGAGAAAGAGAGAGAGAAGAGAGAGAGAAGGAACCTAGCACTAGTAAATGTGCCTGGAAGGGACACAAAACTTAATCCACTCGCAAGGTTTTATACTAATGTCATGATGAAGGACAGCATACTTTTTGCATGACAGACTAACTCTGAAAAGTGTATGTTTTCTCCAGGCCTACCAATTACTGTTTTGTGGAAATTGTACTTTGAAGGCTAAAGATTTGAACTTGTCCAACTATTGAGTCTGTTTTCATGATAGAATATGCCTCTTTGGTAAAGATGTATCTCTTCTATCCTGGCTTACAGGGCATGAGTGATTCAGTGAGTTTTCTCAGAACAAAGAAACATGGAGAGATAGTCTGCTGAGTTATCTGAGTGAGTCTGCATAGCCATGGACAGAGCTGGGTGTAATAAAACATGACCCTGACGTATTCAATAACAGCTGCTTGGTATCAGTAGCCTTTTAAAGACAGGAGGTTGAAAACCCAAATCGATGACATTTTCCTCACAACATGTGAACATCCTAATGGAACAGATCCATGAGTGCAATATTTATAGCAATGACATCATACGTACTTCCCCTTCAACCTCAGGACACCCTCAGTCAAGGGTCTGTGATGTCAGTGAAAAGGATCAGCCAGCAACCCCACTGAACATTCCAGAAAGACGTGTTCCTTTTACACACATCACTCTTTCCAGCATAAACTCCTGACACAACTCTCTGAGGCCAGAGTTCACTCAGCCATCCTGGATCAGGCTCCAGACTAACCCATTAGTGCAGCACAGATCACTCCAGAAAGTACTTCCCACTTGGGTTCATGTCCTTCTTCCTGTGGTCGCAAGGTAAAGGGAGACACCTGTCATCACTTCTTAGAGATCCTGAGGTGCTTGTATGCCATGGGTCCACTACCGATTTCACTTGATCAGTGGTAAGGAAACTCACGACTCTAGCATTAACAATCCCAGTTGTTCATAATTTACCTCCCATTAAGGTGAAAGCAAAAGGACTTTCACACACTATATTTTGTTATGGGTGGAGCTAGAAATGTGCTTGCCTAGGATGTACCAAGCCCACAGTTTGATCCCTAGTGCCAAATAAACTCAACATTTAGGTGCCTTGTCATTTCAGCATTCAAAAAGTGAAAACAGGAGAATCAGAAGCACAGGGTTATCCTTGGCTACATAGCAAGTGCAAGGACATCCCGGGCTACAGAAGACCCTATATTTAAAAAGCAAAGATTAAAATAAAGGAAATGGAATGCTGGAGAATACATAAGGTGTATCCCTAAAGCAGCCTGCATTAAGGCTGTTAAGGATATGTAGTTTGCTATTTATATTTAAAGGAATTAAGATAAATTTGACCAGATTTCTTCTCATGGAGAGTAGAATCCATTTCACTTGACATAATTCTTTCTTTCTCTTCTCACTGTCACATGCTTATTTTCTAATATGGACACAGGTCTCCATATTTAGAAGTAAAATAAATGGGCATTTTTGGAGCCAACATTGATGTTTAGTCTTAAAAGTTGGGTCTACCATGGCAACAGCAAACAGTCCATTATCCTCTTAAAGAAAACAATTTATCAAGCCTAGGAGCCAGAGAATTATGTGTCAGCAATCATCTCAGCCTCATAATTATAAATTTAGGAGGATCTGGTAAAATGCATGAATCCAAAAGAATTATAGTGTTTCATTGTGAGTCAGAAGAAAGAACCCTGTTATTTGTACACATTTCTACATCATCAGAGATATTTAGAGTGGATCAGATCTTAGCAATGATATTGTCTAACCTTGTTATTTTCCAGATGAGGAAATTCAAGTAATGAACTTTTTTTTTTGTGGGTGGGGACAGTTCTAGACAGGGTTTCTCTGTGTAGCCCTAGATATCCTGGAACTCACTCTGTAGGCCAGACTAGCCTCAAACTCACAGATCCACCAGCCTCTGCCTCCTGAGTGTTGGAATTAAAGGTGCCACCACCACCACCCAGGAAGAACTTCTTAAGAGAGTGCATTAAAGTACATCACTATGCAGCATACCTTCTAGTTGTCTGAGTCACTTCAATATCTTTCAAATTCTCAGCTCAGCTTAAAAAAAAATTAACTCATTATAACAAAACTTATTTCTATATTTTGCATTATTTGACTCAATGTATTCCTTCCTTCCCCCTTCTCTTCACTCTCTCATGGAAAGATTAAGTCACCAAACTCCATTGTCTTTGAGGAGCTTTGGTAGACAGTGAGCTGGTTACAAGCAAGAGGAGCTTCTTGGGGAATCTGTCCTTGAAGCACCCTCAGGACAAAGTGAGACTTCAGACTTCCTGCCGCTGTGCTCAAGAGTTATCTGGGAACTGAGAAGCAAAGAGCAGCTATTCCCTGGGAGAATAGGAAGAAGCAGCTCAGTGGGGGCAACACTGAATATCTCCTGTGTGATAAGCATGAGTCTCAGGCAGGGACAACAGCAAAGACTTTATAGGAAAGGCAGAATAGGCCCAAAGGCAAGAGCAATGTTATATAGCCATGTGTCCAGAAAGAGTTGATTTACCAGTAGAGGAGAGGGGGAGAAGGCATGGGTGTGGAAATCATGAGTGTTAAGAAAAGAAGGTAAATTATAAAGTGAATTAAAAAATAAACTATTGCATGTCATGCTGAAGATTTTGCTATGAACAAAGAAGCCAGTGTCCACAAACCTTGTAACTTAAGTGACATTTTACATCATGTGTATATTCAAAAATCCTCCTGTTAATTGATTGCTTATGAAAGCCACTGACCCTGATGTCTGCAGCCAGTTTATTAAGGGGTATTCTATATTTTGGGAAGAAATTAAATTCAAACACCAAAGTAAGATTCCTTCAATGAATGAGGAGGATAGTTCTCTTACACTGTGAGTGAGGGGTGCTTATCATAAGTCCTGGGCTGTGTCTGATAGAGCAGGGTATCCATCCCATACCAAGGCAATATCATTTTAGGAAGTATGGGACACCTAAGGCTTGGCAACTAATTTGACAAATTCGACCTTACCCAAGGAGAAATTAAATGGGCTAAAAAGAGAAACCAATGAGAGAAAAACTAGTTAGTGGTGGTTGTGGGAAAAGATTCCAGTGTAGCCCAGTGAGGGTACATAAAAGAAAGGACCCAGATTTAAGAGGGATTTAGGATAGAGCCACAAGATGGTGTCAGAGGGATGTGGGGTAGAGGTCAAGACAACAAATGGTAGACAATATCCTGGGGGTGAATGACTTGAGAGGCTATATAAATGATCCTGTGGTTGTTTGAGCCAGGATTAAGAGGATTGGGGGGGAAGGGGTTGAGGAAGGAGAGGAGGGGAACCAGACAGAGGTGTAGCAAGTCAGAGCCCTGGATTAGGATGCAAAGCCAACCAGGGAGGCTTGCACATTCTAGATTGATGCTAATTCTTGTTGGGAAAATGTCTGGCTTTTGATGGTTGTGGGATAACTGACAATTTCTTACTAGTGCTCAGAGCATCTCAAATGCCAGCTAGATTATGGGAGATTGTTCTGTCTATAAATCACCATCATAAACATCCACCTCACTGCTGATGGTTTAAGAAAATTTGTGATTCCATCAGGTAGACAAATTGAAGGCATGATAGGCATCTTAACTGTCCTAAGGTGTTAAAAGTGAGCTCATTTAAGAGCAAAGCATCATTAAAAACCTACTTAGGTAAGCAATTTGCTGGGAGTTTTGAAAGACAGAGAGATACATTAAACACAGATATTGTTCTCATAAAACTTGTAAAGACTGAGATAAAAATTTCCAGGGATTTAAATTATGTTTATGTATCAAGTATTTGTGTATAATTTCTAGAGAGGAAATCTAGCCTCAAAAGTGTTCCAAGTGGCTATTGCTACTAAGAAATGTGTTCCCATGGATGACAAGGATGTTATGATGGTACAGGAGCAAAGCAACAATAAAGTGAATTTGTTGGTACTCTTAAAGAACTGGAAAAGAAAATCTTGCCTGCCATTAATAATCCTTTTCATATGCTGTGTATTTATTCAGCGTAGGAGAGGTAAACGGCTGTTTGTCTTTTGTTTGTTGCATTTTTTGCTCATCCAAATATGTGACATAGAAACAAATTTGAGCATTCTCATGAAACCCATTAGTTTCGTTTTCATAAGCAGTTTTCTTTTCTCCTTGGTAGTCAAGCCTAGCAGGTACAGACTTCACCCTCAGCTGCAAAACAGCCATAGGTTTGAATGAGGGAAAAAGACAACATGCCCAAATGTTGACACTCCTCCTTCAGTTTCTAGACCTTTCTGGGGAAAGAAGTGTTTTCATAAAACACAGACAGAATTCATTTACATAGAGTGTTCTTAATGGCTCCTGTCAGAATAAAACAGCTGAGAAACATATGGTACCCATTTCCCTGTATCACTTGGGAAAAAAGTTCACATGTAAATAAAGCCAACATAAAAGAATGGCCCTTTGAACTCATGACCTTATATAGTACATAAATATATCAGTAAAGCACACTTGGTGTATTGACCCACTAAGTCATATGGCTTTAAATATTTTTAATGCATTATGAAATTCATAGTTTTTAGAAGCTCCAAAGAAATCCAGGTTATTGACAAAATATCATCAGATATCATTCCAAATAATAAGCATGTGTCTCATAACGTCTTTGAATAAGTTTCCTCACAATATTTATAGATTTGGGGGAAAATAGTGAGTAAAATCAAATGCCTATTTATACCTTACAAGCCCTATGTTTTCTGTGTCCCTATTGCTTTATGTGAATCAAGCACTCTGTGTTCCTAAGGCAGAGAAAATGGCTTGGCAGAAATTTCTGGAAAATTATTACTTCTCATAGTTTAACACCTTAAAAAATAAAGGAACATATTAAAGATAGAAAATTTTTACTTTTACAAGGAAATGATTGGAATTATTAGTCATTGTCTTTACGTATCCACATTTCATAAACAAGAATCTAGCTTTTTCTGACGATTATCACTTCTGTGGGTTTATTAGCAGAACTTATTTCCCTTCTGCGAAATGAAGCTGCAAATCCCTCAGAAGAATTCCTTTCATGCATGTTAAAAGATTGATGAATTGTGCAAAGAGAGATTGAAGTTCACATATTTGTGTCAGTTAATTGTGTGCTCCAGGCCAAGTATTGAGTATGGCTCAGAATTCTAGCCACAAAACGGTGAAGGTAAGGGAGTCAAGAGTCTGAGGCCATCTAGATTCCTTCCTTCCCTTCTGGGTAGCCCTTGCTATATATGTTGCTCATTGGAAAGAAACCATTCCTCCTCCCATAGCTTTTAGTGTTCTCTTCGAGAACCAGAAGAGCCTTGAGGGCGTGCTGTGTAGTACAGACCTTTTGAACTCAGACTAACTTGTCCATTTGGAGAACAGAACTCATGATTTTATGATAGACAGGTTCAAGGCACTCACTTATCTCTTTGCTTTATTCGATAACTTCTCTGGGTGCTTTTAGGACACATCTCAGCATAAGCAATGGCTAGTAGCACCAATTTAGGTAACTCTATTAAGGAGCCTTTTAGCTGTAAGAATTAGTCATTACCAAAGCCTACTGTAAAAGTTACAGACCTGAGCACACCTACTGCCTCAGGGTCTCTCAGTCTTTGCCTGAGCCAACAGCAAAGACATGTAGGTTTACTTACCCTGGATTAAACCCTTCCCAACTGCGCCTGTTTGGGGGATAAAGAGTATCTGGAAGGAAGCCTTACCTGTCTGACGTAAGATGATATAAACCACAGGCAGAAGAATAGAAGCCTGTAAAGTAGCCTCCGGGAGTGCTGGGTCATCTGTCTTCTCGGAGATAAGTGTCCGGAGAGGATGCAGCTCTGCTATGAACAAGAGCCCTGCAGCTTCATCAGCCCACCCTGGTGTGTGCTACCAAGCAGCTTGCTTGCATTGAGGCTTACTAAAAGAGGTGGGGATTGTTATCTCCAAATGTCTCAGCTGCCTCATTCTCCATCTCAACCAGACACTTAGTTGAATGTAGGTCAGTGTGTCGTCTTTATTTTATCCGTACAAAAAAAACCTATTTTGAGTACTAGTCTGGCTTCCCTATCTACCCTTCATTATTTCTCCTTGCTCCGTCTTTTCCTACCGTTCCCAAAATGGAGGGCAGTGTTACTCTAAAGAGTGCCCTAGAGACCCAACACCGCATGCTACAAGGGCAGGCTCTGGACACCTAGAGGCCTGCTTGCTGCCCCTCCATACAGCGCAGACAGAGGCCTGCCAGTCTAGTGGCCCACCTGTAGCAGGAGCCACTACAATACGCAAGTATATGGTGGACAGATGGGAGAGAAAGACAAATGGAAGAGTTTGAGCATTACGACAAGAGATGGAACTGGAGACTCTAGGGTAGAAAGAAGTACACTGTTGTGAGTAGCCAGCCCCACCACCCAAGACCATGGTGAAGTCTCAGCCAGTGCTGCCACTGAGGGCCATGTCTAGGTCCCATAGCCATGCAGAGGCAGAGGGCAGTGTTGCTAACTGTGCCTCATATTACCACTAGAGACCATGGGGAAGTCCCTGGTTGAGGCAGCCACCAGGGACCACACAGATGTCCAGGAACTGTGCAAAACTAGCCCCACCCATCACTAGCTGCGGTGCTCTGGAGAGCTGGCCCTACCCCTCACCATTAGCAGCAGGCCCTGCATCTCTCCAGCTTCAGTACCCAGGAGAGTGGGCCGTGTACCTCACCAGGGGAACACAAAAACAGAGCTGGCCTTGATGGCCAAAATCTACATCATCTGTGAACTCTTGGAGCCTGTGAAAGGGTCAGTGCTTCTGATCCAAAACTTCAGGATCTCCATGACACAGGGCAACAACAGGATAACCAGGAGGAGTCTCGGTGAAGATCCAATATTGATGGTGTCACCAGAGACATCAAACCAAACCAATGACTCACTGCAGTGAACATTAGCAAGTGAAGATGTGTGAACAGAAGGGTATACTGTAGAACACTGAACTACTACAGCTTCTACTGGAGATGTTTTCATGTTTTGTTTTGTCAATTTTTTGTTTGTGTTTTTTTATTTTCTCTGGGGGGTTGTTGCAAGGGTATAGGTCAGAGGGGATGGGGAGATGAGTGGGACTGAAGTGCATGATGGGAAATTCACACAAAAAAATCAATACAAAGTTTTTTTTTAAAAAAAAAGACTATGCTCTTTTGTCAAATGGAAATGAATTTTGTGGTTGTATCATGATCTGGGAGGCATCATAAGATGACCCTGCATGATTGACTAGGATATTTATTACAGGATGCATGGATTCAACCATGGTCTGTCTCCCATGGACAGATCAGTACCTGACCACCTTATGTTTTCCTTCTCCTACCCTTACCATCTAATAGAAACTCACATAGCAGGACGCAATTTGAGTTTGAAGATAAGCTATGTTCTTCCCATGGATGTCTCAAACATTAGAGATGTGTGTACAAGCAAGTACATGCTTATACATGTATGTGTGTGTACATGTATCATTTGTCCACTGGCCTAGTTTGGAAGCCTGTTCCTATTTTGTTTTTGTTTTTCTTTCTTTATTTTGTTTTGTTTGTTTTTTGTTTGTTTTTTAGGGTAGTGGCAAACATATAAACAGTACCAGAAATGCCCAGTAATAAAATATCTGTCAGGGTTTGTTTATTTTAATTTTCTGCCTTTATCACTATTGCTACTTTAATTAATTTGGAGTCAGTATGTCATAGCTTTTTTTTATCATTCTCTGCCTTGCAGTGGTAAGTATATTTTCATCCTCTTGGGATTATCCTCTTGCATGGGAACCTACTGTGAGCATAACCTAAGTGAGCATGTCTACCTACTGGCCACACTGCGTTCAGATTCCAATTAAATAGTATCCTCTGTTATTTTTTTTAAACAGTTTCTAGCTCTAGCTGGAACTGTGGTGTTTCAACTCTCATTACAAACCCACAAAAGCCCACTGGAATCGCTGATGTGTACAGTAAGTTCCGCCCTGTGAAGCGAGTTTCTCCATTGAAACACCAGCCAGAGACTCTGGAGAACAATGAAAATGACGACCAAAAGAACAATACAGTGGAATGCCAGAAAGGAGGGGAGACTGACCAAGGACCCCAGCCTGAGGAGCTCAGCCCTGAAGATGGAGTCGGGGGGTTGCCAGGCAAAGGCTCAGAGCCCAGCCAGGCACTGGGCGAGTTGGAGCATTATGACCTTGACATGGATGAGATTCTGGATGTGCCTTACATTAAATCCAGTCAACAGTTGGCCCCCATCAGCAAGGTGACTTCAGAGAAAAGGATTCTAGGTTTATGCACAACCGTCAATGGCTTCTCTGCCAAAACCTGCCCTATCGCAAACACTGAGAACTCCACACCCAATATGACGCCATTTTGTGTTCTTTCTCCTGTGAAAAGCCCTCACTTACGGAAAGCACCAACTGTCCTCCGGGACCAGCACAAGCTCTCTACAGAAGAATCTGAGAGCTTGCCTGCTCTGGGTAAATGTGGCCCTGCATATGAATCAGAAAACCATAGTAAAGACTTCTTAAACAAGGTCTTTAGTGATCCCCATAGTCGGAAAATTGAGAAGTCTGGGCCAGACTGCAAACTCAGGTCCTTCCACCTGCAGTCCTCAGCAGCAGGAGCCAAACCAGAGGATCAGATCAACGGCATGAACTGGACCAATGCCCAAGGCACAGAAGAGAGGACTGAGTACCTGAAGAAAGTAAGAAGCATACTGAACATTGTGAACGAAGGACAGATATCACTCTTGGTGAGTATTATATGTCTGTCTGTCTGTCTGTCTGTCTGATCTATAGCCTCAATCTTATAACAGGATGAAGTGGGGCTTTTTTCACATCTTCTTGTAAAGGTTTTTTTAATTAGTTCTTTGAGAATTTCCCATAATATGTTCTGACCATATTTGCCTCCTTTGGTTTGTATCTTGCTAAATCTTTACCTGTGGCTTTCTTTGAGAGATGTGTGTTTTAAACTCTATGGTTAGGAGGTTAAAACAGAGAACACAAATGGCCACAGCAGACTGTTAGTGCAGTTTAACATCATTGTCTGAACTCAGCTGGGAAAAAGACGACATTGAATCTAAAAGGAAAGCAAAACAAAGGACCCAGCACTGACTTCCAGTTGAATCAGAATGCCTTTTTTTTCCCTCTGTTTTTCAAATGGTTCCCGTGCTCTCCCTCCGGTTCTGTGAGGATGTCAGAGTTTAGCTGATGGCAGACCTGCCAGATCTGTGAACAGAGAGTTCTCTGTTTCCCCCTGATCATTATTCAGAAGAGTTGGAGTAGGGGATTTGGAAAGCATTTGCAGATACAGCTTCCCCTAGAGGTTGATTGTTCTCTGACCCACGAGGGGGGGTTTTACTTTGTTCCAGGGCTGTGTGTCTAGGGAACATGAAGAATTGTCTCCAAAGATTCCAGACACAGAGTTACTCAGTATAAGAAATGTCTATTGAAAAGCTCAGCTGAAAAAGCATTCCATCTGGTGCACTTTCTAGCTTGCAGACACTGATCAAATAGTAGCAAGCTTGGGCTCTTAAAGTCTCATTCAGGAAAATCACTGCTTCATGGCATTGTGATTCTCCACAATGCTCAGTGTGCCCAGATAAACTAGAATATGCTTCTTCTGTTATTGCAAACAGGACACTATGGCTGAAAAATTTTGCCAAATGAAGCCATAACTATTTTTCTTTTGAAAATGTCTTCTCTGTTTTTTTTTTCTGGCTGTTTCCTCTAATTCTCTTTGGTTCAATCCTTTCCTTTGTCCCATATATTAAGAAGACCCAAATGCTAATACTGCTTAGCTGACCACTCAGCTAAGTTTACACAAAATATTCTACCAAACTTCATACTCAAAGGACTGAATTCCAGGAGAGACAGAGAAAAAAATATATCAACAAAGAACCAAGTTTCCTCCAGATACCCCAGATACCCTGGGAGTCACTGGTGTGGAGAGGGTCATTTGTAAGCACTAGTGACCACAACCATGAGGTATCACGCAAAGGGAGCCAGCCTGGCAAGTCAAACACGCAAAACAAGTACTGCATTCATTCAACAAACCTATAACAGTCAATAAAACATAGCTCCATCCCTCGAGCACTTAGCAGGGTGGTGACAGAGATAGAGAAGCTGTTCTTTATCATCAGTTTCACTTCTCGGGTACCTAAAAAAAAAAACAAACTGGAAACCTTTGCAGTTCATTTGTCCTAGCTCGGTGATCGTCTCTCATGCTGTCCCTTGAGAATGAATGTTCTAAAGCAAGAGTTCTCAACCTTCCTAATGTTGTGACCCTTTAGTATAGTTCCTCCTTATTTTTGCTGCTACCTCATAACTGGAATTTTGCTACTCTTATGAAACATAATGTAAATATTTTTAGAGATAAAGGTTGGCCAGATGGGTGGCAACCCACAGGTTAAGAACCACCCTTCTAACACATATTGTGAGCAGGGCAAATAGCAAGGGACTCTTAACTAGATCATGAACTGTCCCTTCCCTGTGCCCAGAGGAGACCCTCCGTAGTGTCTTGAGTGTCTTGTTCTGACTTATTGATGGAAGCTTCTCTCCATCTCTGTACAGCCACACCTAGCTGCAGACAACCTGGACAAAATTCACGACGAGAACGGAAACAATCTGTTACACGTTGCGGCATCCAAGGGCCATGCAGAGTGTCTGCAGCACCTCACGTCGCTGATGGGCGAAGACTCTCTGAACGAGCGGAACACAGAACAGCTGACTCCGGCAGGCCTGGCCATCAAGGTGACCACTGGGGGCTGAGCTGCCTTAGCCTTTGTCTTTTAATTTGTTCTCCTTCATTTCTTCTTTTTTTTTTTTAAAGATATCTTGTGAGCTAAGCTATTGGAAGGAGGAGAGGAGAAAGTGATGTATTAAGTAAACAGCAAATAAACGTGCTATATATAAAAAGTTAATCATCTCAGTCACTACCACTCTGAGATTCTGATGACATTCCAGCTTGTTACCCGACAACAATAATCTCCAAACCAGTCCACAAAAGAGAGAAGACAGTGACTGCCTGCAGAATTTTCCCATTATTCATAGTGATTGCATTTTGGATTCTTACCCCACCTGGCTCTCTCAGAGACTGTGTCAGTTTTTCCTAACACGGGAATAAGGAGCAAGGAGAATCAGATCAAGGTGTGCTATTAAGGGAGGCTAGCACTTGGAAGTTTCTCTAACATGAGGTGTTGGCTTATCCCTAAACTTCAACCGACACAGCACAGCTGTCCCCAAGGAGTCATGACACGAGCTTACATGGCACTTTGAGTTTTAATTTGATAAAAATAAGAAAATACATCTAAAACCCACAAGGCTGAAAAACTCTTTTAGATTTGGCTTCCGAATGCTGGAAGATGTATTTTTCTGCTCCATCATTCCATCTGTACTGACATAAACAGTAAATACAAGTATTTCATGGAAGCACCTCTCCCTTCACAATGTGACCTGATACCTGCAGTTCATCCAGTGTCCTTTCGTTAACACAGAGATGAAACTGAGGTCCTAAGACGCCACCAGTCTTCTGTTTTAGGACCTTGTTTTGAACACACGAAGCATCTGATTAAGCAGTTCTAAGAGGGAGCTGCAGAGGTGACTCAGTAGTTATGGGCACCTGCAGAGGACCTGGGTTCAGTTCCCATCACCCACTTAGTGGCTGATAACTCACTGTAACTTGGGCTCCAGGGGATCTATCTCTAGCTTCAGGATGCCTGTGCACATATAAGCACACATACTTTAAAGTCCCAACAGTGCTTACAAACACCACTTTCTCATTCTCAGACTCCTTAAACAGATTACATTACACTACAGACCTTACTGTGTGTTTTCCAGAGGACTCAGGAGTAACTGCTCTAAGTATTTGTGCCCTTTGGAAATAGCTAAACAAAGTCATTAGGAAGAAAGAGTTCTAAAGGGTCTGGTTTCTAGCACAGTCTGTTTTCTAAAATAGAATTAGCAGAAGGAATTATTTTAGGACCTGAACAAACATGGAATCAAATCGTTTGTTTGTTTGTTGTTTGCTTGTTTTAACTTCTCATTTGGTAATTCTGATTAAGCCTAAAGGCAAAGTGGTCAGGTGATAACATGATGTCACACACACCCTTACATATATATAATTAACATTCAAATAACTCCAAGCCCAGACTTGAGCAGACAAAAGAATCAGAATCCTGTTGGAATTTAATAATGATTTTTTGGTTTTTTTTTTTTTAATATTCTTGTTACTTGCATTTAAGGCAAGTCATTTTGGTTTCAAACACAGAAAAGAGAAATAATATTTCTTTCTATTCTTTGGATTGTATTTTATTTGTTTAAATGCTATCCACTTAAATTCAATAAATTGTAGAGGATTGAAATACAAGCTTACACACTTTATCCATTAAAAAACACAATTAGAAACTAACAACAGAACGAAAAACTGGGATATTTACAAGTTCGTGAAATTAACCCATCCTAAACCAGTCAGCAGACAAAATTGAGAATGATTGGGGTGAATGGGAATGAAACCAGAGCTTACGGCTGCCTCCACAGGAAGCGTCTATATCGCTCTGCTTACAGGTAGGCAGGGAAGAAGGAGGGTCAAGGAGGTGGGGGGGGGGAGGGGGGGAACAGGGCAGGACAGGACAAGTGGGCAGGGCAAGGAGGAACGTTTCAGTCAGACACTGTAGGAACTAGAAAGAAGTAAGACAAACTTAGTCCAGAACAAGCAAAAGAAAGGAAATAACAGGACAAAAAGGAGGGAAACAGAGACTAAAACAACAGAAAAGAAAACTAGCAAAGCTAGATGTGGCTTTATGCAAAGGTAGGAAAAAAGCTTAAATTTAGTTAGACTAACCAGAAAGAGATAAAGAGGAGGGGATGCATCTATGTTTACTAGAACTAGAGGCATGGCCTCACGTTTCTGTGTGCTGCATATATAGTATTTATGCAAACTGTCTTGCTTCTTGTATGATCAAGATGGCTCCCATTTCTTTCTTCATTCAGAAAGAATGAAGTGAATGGTTTAATGGGACGACAGCCTGGGCACAGTTACTGAAACCTGGAGAAAGAGTAGTCACAAGAACCTGTCACAAAGTGGCGAGCTGAAAGGCAAGGCTCACTCTGACTCATGACTAGAGAACAGAGCGGGCTAGCTACAGCTCAAGAGTCAAGAACAGAAGAGACCTCAAACTAGCTCTTTTTTTCTGGTCTCTGGCTGCTAATGTGCATTACCCAAATCCAGACAGAAGCCAGGATGTCAGACAGACACCGCAAACAGGCCAGCCCCCAGGGCAGCAAGGAGCACATTACCTGGTCATACCAATAAAGGCACGTGCATGTAATGATGAAGACACATGCTGAGATGTGGTTTTCCATGATTTTATCCTTGTGCAAACACCACAAAGAATGTTTACGTAAACATGATATAGGTCTGCAGTGTGGTGTTAACACAGTTAGTAGATGGTGAACATGAAACGAATGTGGGTACGGCTGGCATAACACAGCCTCCTGCTTTACGGTAAACTCTTTGTCATAAGCAGGATTGCAGGCTAAAAGAATGAAAAGCAGCCTAGTACAGTAAACACATAAACCAGTACCACAGATGTTTGCTGTCGAGTGTAATTATGATTTTTATGAGACCTTCGTACTATGCAGTCATATAGCATATCTCTGTAGCTTCAAGGACAAAGTAACATGTTTGTCAGTGTGTGAAAGTGTGTGTGTGAGTGTGTGTGAGAGAGTTGGTGTATGTGTGTGAGATAGATCAGTGTGTTTGTAAGTGTATATGAAGTATGTATGTGAAAGTGAGCATGTGTGAGAGAGTGTGTGTGAGAGTATATGTGTGAGTGTGTGTATGAGAGAGCGTGCCAGTGTGTGTGTAAATCTGTGAGAGAGTCAGCGTGTGTGTGTATGTTATATGAGTGTGGGTGTATAAGTCAATGTGTGTGAGGGTGTGTGCATGTATGTGTAAATTGTGAGTTTGTGTGTGCATATGTGTGTCAGAGTCAGTGTGTGTGTGCATGTTATTTGAGTGTGTGTGTGTGTGTGTGTGTGTGTGCGTGTAGTTGGGAATTCTTGACTTGGAATCCTGTTATGCAAATAGACGATGAAGGAAGGAATTGCCTCTCCTGCCTTCCTCTTACTTTTTCATCCTAACAGGTTAAGATTCTGAACTAAAGAGAAAATAATTGTTAGATGCTGCTCATTTGTAATCTCTCCCTGGCTCCATAAACCCTAACCTTTCTATGCTCACACCCCAGAGTATGCAAACTAGACAGGCAATTAGTGGCCTCACAGAGTCTCTAGGAAAATCTGAGAGGGTAGAGTGTAGTGAACATTGGGTTCATCAAGCCTGTGCTGCATCTCGTTTCACCTTGGCTATGATGCTAGGAAGGTGCTGTTGCTGCTGTCTGCATATGAGACAGTTGCAAACCCTGAAGCTAAAGTAACTCTGGCTAAGCGGCGAGACTCGAATTCATCTAGTCTGTGTGGATGCTGATCAGATTATGACACTCAGTATTCTGTGATGGATACAGACAGACAGATAGACAGACAGAAAGAAAGAAAGAAAGAAAGAAAGAAAGAAAGAAAGAAAGAAAGAAAGAAAGAAAGAAAGGGAAGAAAGAAAGAAAGAAAGAAAAGAAAGAGAATAAATGAAAGTTTAATTCTAGGTATCCATCCAAGAGAAATAAAAACATTTCCAAAAAGACATAATTATATTTTAATTTTAAAAATTAGAAAATATATTTGTAGCACTTTAGATAACTCTGAGTATTATGCTAAGTGAAAACAAACAGTAAAATGCTCAGAGTATCTGAGCTTACTATGTTCAGGGCCAAAAGGAGGATGAAAGGCATGGGGTGCTAGAAACTTTTGGAAATGTTGCAGTGTTGTTGATTGGGGCTAGAGTTGTGTGTGTGTGTGTGTGTGTGTGTGTGTCTGTGTGTCTATGTGTGTGTGTGTGTGTGTGTGTGTCTGTGTGTCTGTGTGTGTCTGTGTGTGTTTGTATGTGCATGCATATATATGCAAAAATAATCAACTTTGTACTGACAAGTACATTAATATATTTTACAGTATGTTAGTTATGCCTCGACAGAGTGATTTTATTCACTCATTGTTTACAGCGCTAGGGATCAAACTCAGGACCTTGCATACACTAGGTAGGTACTCGACCACAAAGCTCAACAGAATGATTTTTCAATAAAACTGATTAGAATCATTTAGATGAATGCAAGTAAAAATTTCCCCACTGATTCAGAGCTAAACCACAAAGCATGACTGTAACAGGCCTTATCTTTATATTTCAGGTAAATAGATACAAGCCAGACACCAAAACCAAGATTCACATATCTTCCCAGGGTAAAAATTACAACCCTTGTGATATTTGCTAAACTTTGTTAATCTTGAATTTCTTTCTTCTTGTCTTCTTAAAATCTAGAATGGTCAGCTGGAGTGTGTACGCTGGATGGTAAGTGAGACAGAAGCTATCGCAGAACTGAGCTGTTCCAAGGACTTCCCAAGCCTCATTCATTATGCAGGGTGCTATGGGCAGGTATGGAATTTCTATGTATCTTCTCTTTCATGTCTACTTAGTTTTTATTATTAGGCCATCAAAATCAAAACATAACATCATAAATAAATTCAAAGACTTTATGAACATTGATATTTATTGTAATATTTTATAATGAAGATGTGTTTAAAACACCCAGAGATCTCAAGGCATAAATAGTGAAGGTAATTATATTCATAGAGTAGAATTTTATGGAGAAGTGTTAATTACACAATGCTAATAAAAATATATGATGTAAAACTTTCAATGTAATTTGGTACCAACTTTAAATTTTGTAGGAAAAGAAACGGAAAGTAGGACCAGAAAAAAAAAAATATAGCTCAACGTAGTTCCAGTCATCTTTGTGAATAATGAAACTATAATTGGCTTTTAAAGATTTTTTTTGCATTTTTCTATTTTTTTATAATGAATATTTTTAACATTGATCACAAAGAAAAATGGTGATGATTTGTTGAGCACAAAACCAAACCCCAAGTCTTTATAAGGCATCAATCAAGGACGCCTCATCAGGACAAGGAGGAGCAGGGAGATTAAATGCAAGACTCTCAGGACTAATCTCTGCATGGGTGCCTGTGAGATGCTCCACGGGTAAAAGCACTGACTTCGGTAAAAGCCTACTTCAGTCCCCAGAGCCCACGTGCATGTGGAAGAAAAGGGCTGACTCCAGAAAGTTGTCTTCCAGCCCACAAGTGCATACACGCACACGCACGTACTGATAATAAACTAAAATTGAATTTCTCCATTAGAAAACTCTTGCCATTATGTGTTAATGTACACAGAGCTCAGTCCCAGATTGTCTCCACCTCCCATTGAAGTTGATAGTTAAAATTATCTTTTAAAAATGCTGAGACTGCAAAATGTCAATCTCAAACTTTTAAATAAACAACAAGGAAATCAGTGTAGTATTAAAATAGATCTAATCAAATTGTGGCAAAGCAAATTGCTTCTCGTGTATCTAACCAGACCCTCTTTGGCTTTTCCCAGTGGCAGTAAATGCGGTGTTGCCAATAAGAAATCATGCTCTTTGTTTGAGCATGCCAACCCCGTTTCTTAAAAAGCTAGAAAATGTTACCATAGGCTTTCTTCCCCTTTTGTGCTGTTACTTGCTTTTTGAGATGAGGTCTCTGTGTGGAGTCTCAACTATCCAGGAACTCATTACAGGCAGGCCTCACTGATCTTCCCACCTCTGCTTTCTGAGATTAGAAGTATGTACCATCATGCCTAAGTTGGTCTTTCTTTAGTAGTAACCATACTAGCTGAAAGTTTGTTCTGCACCAGAGCATCATCAATTAATATAACACATCAATGAACTAAAGTAGATAGAGCATATGTATATAGACACACACACATACACACATATGCACATATATGCCCTTTGTGTGTCAAACACACATATAGATGTTTCCTTTGCGTGACATACTCCAGGCCACTGGATTTTATGTAAATTATTTAATACTCAAAGCAATCCTATAAGAGCTTGCTTATTCCGGTGGATGAAGAAACTGAAGGTGGAAAGTTAAATAAATGGTTTATACATTGTCTCATATCTATTAAGAATAAAAACTAATTTCCAGTCCTGTCTTTTTTTTCCAGTCTTCAGAACCAGAGTTGCTTTGTCTGTATCTGCACTGATGGGTTGTACAGATTATTGAATGCCATCAGTAGAGCAGAAGACGACTTTCTATAATTTTACTTAACATGTGACAGCTGGAGTACCTCACACAGGCCATTGAAATAAGAAGCTGTCTAAATGCATGAAATTTTTTAAAAAGAGCAGGAAGAACACTGAAATTTTCAATAATTCACTGTCTTTAAAATATCAGGATCAGATGGCTTGCACTGTCTCACCCACTGTTACAAAAACAGCCAAAAACAATTATTACACAAATAGCAAGAATGTGTTACTGTTGTACTTTTACTAGAAAGGAGAATCAAAGTTTTCCAAAATTTCTCTGGTATCTGACGACTGCTAACCTTCGTAAGTCATTTTTGGTATTGAGAAAATGTATTAAACAGTGTGATCAATGGCTTTACATCTCTGATTTCATTTGCTCATTCAAAGCCTAATTGGCTCTTTCCAGTGTTCGCAGAAAGACTGCATACCTGGGTCCAGGAAGGGAGAGAATAAAAGCTCACAGGCATGTTCTGAGGCTCTGGGCAAATGACTAGGCATTCAACGTTCCTCAGGAAATTGTCAGTTAGATGCCAGTTTCTTTATTCAAGTCTCACAGCATGTTTCTCAGAATTCTTAGCTGTTGGAATAGAACAAAGGACATACCCCTTGTGAAAGGACTGCAAGAGCTGCTGCTTACTGAGCTAAAATCAGGGGAAAGGTGGAATCTAATCTGGTGACCTATCCGAAGAGACTTCTCAGCCATTAGCTTCACGCTGGGATTCATCCTGAGGTGGTTCTGGGATAAGATGCATTTGTATGACATAAAATGCAGATTTGAGGGAAGCCATCCAGTGGTACCCTTCAAAGAACAGACTACCCCCTACCCCGTGGAAAATATAGAGGCACATTTGATCTGCCAATTCTGTCCAGTGACATCCTCCATCCGCCACCGCCACTTATGTAACAGCTAGCCTGCAGAGTAGCTGAACTTGGAACCGTTACAAGGCTAATATTTCCACAAGGAAGATTGCTATTGAACAGTTTTTTAATGGATTCAGCACATGCAAGTCTTTCTCTGCTGGGCAGGCACTAGAGTGTGTTCTGATTTTGTTTCTTCAGTAAATACCTTTGGAAAGGATAGGACTAACCAAAGAAAATTGCTCTCTGCTTCCTCTGCTTGCTCTCTGCCCTCCTATAGATCTGTAAAGAACAGGCTCTGGTTGACTCCCAATTTGTGTCCTTTTTCTTGTAAAAGTTACCTTTAAAGATTCCAATACCACGGGGTGGCCAGCAGTTTTAGTGGACTCCTGGAGTGATAGATTGTTAGGTGATAGGAATTGATTTTCCTCATCTTGACACTTGAAGTCTCGGAGGGTGCAATTATTTCACTGTCTGGCTATCCCTAGCAGAAATAGCTATAGGGGAGCATGAAGGTGAAAGCCTGGGGGGACTGGAGGAGCAAGTCAGGGGTGTCCTTTCAGAGGCCTGCTCTCCCTCCCCAGTAGGGAAGCTGCTGGCAGAACAATTGAGACAGAACTGTGTTCATTCAAAGCCATCCTCTGTGCATAGCTTGGACATTTAATTCAAACATGAAGATTCAGGTCGCTGTGCCCAGACTCTTGAAGCAGATATCCTGCCTGCAGCTGCTATGGGGCATGTCAGCCTGTCCTGCCTTGGTACATGGTCTAAGGGGCTGTGTGATATGCAACATCAAATCTGTGACTCCATTTGGTTTTTGAGTCTTTCATGGGCCATGTAGTCAAAATGTTCTACAGAAGCAGCTTACCTGTGTAATGCTGCACACCTGTGCACTGTGCCTAGCCTTCATTTTACACATTGGTCCGGAGAAAATTTGGTGTTTTTTAGAGTCTCCTTTTGAATTGAGAAAAGGCTCACAGAATCTTGTAAATGATCCGAGGCAGCAAAAGGCCTGCTGAGGAGGAGGATGTATCCACATGCTCTGGCGCTGTTCTGAGATTCACTTTAATTAGAGAAATATTCCCTCCTGGACTTTATTATTTCATTGGCCATTGTTTCACAGTCAACGGGGCACACATAAGTAAACAATCTGAAAGATCTGTTGTTGGAGATGAAGGAAAAGTAGAAAAATCTATTCATGTTTCATTTTTGTTTCTGTTTTGCTTTTTTTTTTTTTTGTAAGTCTTGCTATGTAGCATAGGCTAATGGAGAACTTGAGATCCTCGCATTTTAGTTCCCCCAAAACTTGGGATTACAGTTGGCAGAAAATCCTTTGATTAGCATGAGCATAAATCTCCAAGCACTAATCATGAAAAGGTATTACTAACTCAGAGCTCCAAAGCCTGCGGGCTGACAGTTAACCAGAGTTCACTCTGAGCCTAAAGTCACTATAGAATCATGCCAGCTAGAATCAGGGCTGTCAGGGAAATGAGCAATTGTGGGAATCTGTGCTCAGAAGATGGAAAACAGAGTCACAGAGATTATTGAACCTAGTGCCAGGCGTCTGGGGTTTAATCCTACCAAGTCCTAGCTTTGCATGCAAGTATGTAGAAAGAATAAAAAGGAAGAATTCAAATCAAGACAAGAGAAGAAAAAAAAGAGGGTCTCCTGAGCCTTTGTGTCTTTATCTATAAGACAGGAAAAGGGTACTTTCCTCATAGGTGATCTGAGGACTTAATGAGGAAAAGCACACTACCCAGCCCAGTTTACTCATTCAATAAATGTTGGCTGCTATGGCAACTGGACATATTCCAATTTGTTGATTTTATTACTATCAGTGTAGTTTATTTACTTATTTTACTTTAAGTAAGGCATAAGACAAACTTACCAAGGAATTATTTTAGCCTTGATATGTTTAATCAATTCCTACATGTATGTTTCATTACATACATCTTGGTCCCTGTATCCTACTTTACAATAAGTGATTAATAATTATTATTATCGTAAAAATATTAATGACTTTTTTTTACGTCTTCATATCTGGATAGATTGTGGTTGAATCTCTAAAGTGATACTGTATTTTGTTTGATGATCTACTGTTTCAAACAAAGCTGACCCCTTCTGGTTGTACCACAAACTGTAGAGATTTTATTGATACCAGTAATAAAACTGTGACATACATTTCAATTAAACTTTTATTAGACTTTGTTCAGCACATCTTATAAATTGCATGTATTAATTGCCTCTTTAAAGGGCTTGCATTGCCTTTGGGAACACTTAAAATGCAATGTTAAAACAGGTTATCCAAAGACCAGAAAATTCTCACAAGAGGAAATCAGTATATGAGAGAAGTTCTTGGTCCATAGATGTAAGTTGAATGCATACTTAGATATGTTGATGGCTGGATGTGTGGGCGGGTTGATGGATCAATGGACAGACTTTATATTGGAGAGTTATTCTTCAAAACAGAAACAATACAGACAAGTTTCTTTATCTATGTGACTGCTTTTAATGTTCTCTGAAAGCAATACTTACCAAAAATGAAGATCTGATACTACATTCTTCTACCATGTTTTCCTACAAGGAAGGAGGAAAAACAATACAAACAGATAGACATACAGACACACAGGGGTAGGGGGACAGAAGGAAGGGAAGGGGGAATGGGGAGAGGAAGAGATAAAAGGTGGCTAGGAGGGTGGTAGACATCAATAAATGTGTATCTAGTCCATATATCCATCAATGAAGGCCTTCATAGTTGGATAAATGGCCATTATCTCTCCTGCTTATGTTTTGATGCATTTGTCAAATAAGTCACCATTTTATCCTAGGACTCTGCATCTCTATGTGCCCCAGAATCAGAGCCCAATAATGGGTGTGAAAGATTTTATGTGAAAACCAGGATAACTGCTATCTTCACATATATTTTGAAATCCATTCACATAATCAGAAGATCACTTCTATTGTCCCTTTGGGTAGTGCCCATCGAAATGGTGTGACAGGCAAGTTTTTATTGCTTTACAAGATAGAGTATAAAGGTCAATTGCCTTATCTTAATATTGTATATATTTTTAGTTTTTATAAGCTTTTAACAATTAGATTTTATATGGTACCTTTTTCAAATACATATTTTGTTGTTGTTTGTTTTCTCATCCATTTCCCATCCCCCATCTTTTCCTTAAGCCAACTTACCCCAGTATCTTCCTTTCTACTCTCATATCACATGTGACTCTTTGACCTTTTGTCCCCCTCTCCTTTCCTTTGTACTTCTTGTTCTATTCTCATGGTCTTTTATCTAATTTCCTATGAAAGAACTGTACTATAGAAAAGAGACTATGACCATGGCAACTCTTATACAGGACATTTAATTGTGGCTGGCTTATAGGTTCAGAGGGTCAGTCCATTATCATCAAGGCAGGAAGCATGGCAGTATCCAGGCAGATATGGTGCTGGAGTAGGAACTGAGAGTTCTACATCTTCTAAAGGCCAGTAAGAGAAGACTTGCATCCAGGCAGCTAGGAGGAGGGTCTTAAAGCCCACATCCACAATGATACACTTCCGCCAACAAGACCACACCTACTCCAACAAGGCCACATGTCCTAATAGTGCCACTCCCTGGGCCAAGCATATTCACACCACCACATGCCTTGTGTGAGTCTTAGGTAAGGTCTCCAATAGCCACTACAAGAAAAGATAAGTAGCTATTTAACTGTTTAGCTGGTACTGGTCAGAATACTCAGGAGCCAGGGAAACTTTATTTTCTCACACAGCCCTTGCCTGTCTTATTCTACCTGACCCTTTCCCAAGGGCCCTACATTTTTCTCTACATTACCACATCTGGGATAATTCCTAGACTCAAAAAAAAAAAAGTCATACTCTATGGCAGACAATCCCATTACTAAAAGTCAAAACAGTATGATTTTAGTGTTTGTACAGGAAGAATGAGCTACACTAGAACATTCAATTGAATCTGAAAAATAGAAAAGATTCCATGACAAGACATTTTATAAATAAGACATTTCAAAATATCTTGAACTCTTTTGAGCTTTACTTGTTAAAGGAAGCCAGTAGAAATTAGACAATATTTCTTACTCTCCTGGATAGTTTTATGTCAACTTGACACAAGCTTAAAGTCATCTGGGAAGAAGAAATCTTAACTCAGAAAATACCTCAGTAGTATCTGGCTGTATAGGGCATTTTCTTAATTAGAGATTGATGGGGGAGGACCCAGCCCATTGTGGATGGTGCCATCCCTGGGCTGATGGTCCTGGATTCTACAAGAAAGCATGCTGAGCAAATCATGGGGAGCAAAACAGTAACCAGCCACCTCTCCATGGCCTCAGCATCAGCTTCTGCTCTGATTTCCTCGGTGATGGACTATGATGTGGAAGCATCCCCAACTTGCTTTTGGTCATAGTGTTTTATCTCAGCAATAGTAACTCTGATTAAGACACTTCTGGTTTTTTAATTTATAAAACAAGGTTCATTTGGATGATTTCTTAAAATCTCTTCCAATATTCAGTTTTAAGAATCCATGGTTTATTATCCTGGAACAAATCAAGTCACCCCCAGCTTGAAAATGACCTATTGAAGAGGTCTTGTTCTGTGTTTGGAGAGACTGCCTTTTTCATCTGTCAGTACTATCTTTAATCCTGATGTACTTCTACTTGTTGAGACTTTGTTTTTGTTGTTGCTTTTGAGCCTTCATTTTTGTTTTGTTTATGGAGAAAGGGTCTCTCAATGTACCCTGGCTGTCATGGAACTTGCTATGTAGACCAGTCTGGTCATGAAGCCATAGAGATCCACGTGCCTCTGCCTCCCAAGCTTCAACCCACTGACAGTTTTTAAATGATACCCATGGAAGCAAAGACGAGGGGGTCAGATCTCCTGGAGGTAGAGTTATAGGCAAATGCGGGTGCTAGCAACTGAGCTTGGGTCTTAAAAAGCAGTGGTCACCCTGAGCTTACGTCCCTAGTCCCATTGTTGACATTTTTAAAGTGCTAAGATTGCATAACACAATAACCTGTTTCTAAGTAAAAGAAATCCAGTATTTTATCCCTAGTTAGCTAGAAAAAAGTAAGACAGCCATTCTTTTGAACCATTTTGAGCCATTCATTGTCTCAAGCACATGAAAACATTATCCATTCTGGTTCCAACATCAGTTCCAATTTTCTGTGAGCTGGCCTTTGCAGAAGAGAGTTAAGCCTATCAGGATTTTCTTCTCCAATTTCTAAATCTCAACTTGAGTCTCTAGGCTCAGCCTCACTTCATTTTTGGGGAGACCCTTGACTCTCTACAAAGTTCATTTACATATGCAGCTAGTATTTCATCCTGATTTCCTGGGTGCATTCTTGCTCAGATGTAGGAATCACTTCCACTTTCCTCATCTTGTCTTTGAAGGGTCTAACTCCAGCTTGTTTGCTTGGACAGAGTGTAGCACAAATATTTCGTCTGTCCTCTGTGTCTCACATACCTTAGTAAACAGTGCCCTAAACCAGCAGAGAGGAAAACATGAAAAGAGTTGGCTGTTTGGATCCAACATTCCTTTAGCAGATTAACTGGCATGTTCAAAAGATGAAGGCAAATGTAATCCAAAAAAACAAAAGTACAAAAAGTTCATGACCAATCTGAACAAATAACCAGAGGGGGTCAAAAATCCTTTAAAAGGTTAAGGAGAAAAAAGTTCAAGGCTATTTCAAACACATGATCATCTTTTTAAATGTTATGTTCCACCCACTCAGCTTCACGCTGTTGTTTTTACCATTCCCACTCCTTTAAACTTTATATTTAATTCTTCTATTTTAAAACAGTGAAACCCCATCTCCTCGCTTTCTCCAAAAGCCATGGCATGAAAATACCACATGTCATTCGGTGGGTGACCCACAAACAGATTATGATGAAACATCCTGGCTACTTGCTCTAGGCCTCTGCTTTTGAAAGATTTGGTCTCTGAGCCTTTGGTCCCTTCCATTTAGGGTGACGAAAAAGAAATCATAATACTTTTAAAATACTACCTGCCTTTGGTCAGAAACAAAGACAAGAAGTTCCTGCTTTGTCTCAGCAAGGCTATCTTGTACTCGACAGCTTAGTGTGTTGATTCGTGTTCAGTGATTCAGGATGTTCAGGATTAGGACTCATGGATTTGTAATGTAAATGTAAGAGTAAATGGAGTTTAGTAGTCTAAAACCTTGTGATAATCAGCTTGAAGCATATGAGCAGCTTAACAGCATTGAAAGTATTGCCTTAAGAGACTTGACTCAAAAGACCTGGATTTGGGTTCCAACTTCAGATCTGTCTAGGTATGTGAGTGTGAGGACAGAGACTTTCTGCGAATATTTTCTCCTTCGGTGTTGTAAGTAACAAGACCGTTTCCAAAGTGACTTCCCACTTTCAAAATCCTCTATGTGATCCTCTTTCTCTTTTAAGTTAGACCCCTAACTTTCCAATGCACACTAAATGGGAATCTTCTTTTAATATGATAAGCAATATTTGATGTTATATACTGCTCATGAGTTAAAAATACTCTTTCCTTCTGTCTTTATATTCAACTTCTCTGCACAACAGTCCACTCATTCCAAGTACTCTTATGTTTATAGGAAAAGATTCTTCTGTGGCTTCTTCAGTTCATGCAAGAACAAGGCATCTCATTGGATGAAGTGGACCAGGAAGGCAATAGCGCAGTTCATGTGGCCTCACAACATGGCTACCTTGGATGCATACAGGTACATAGCCTGCTGTTTCAAAGTCAGGAAGGGGTATCTTGAGAAACAAAACAGGGAGATGGGAAGGGGATAGGAGGGAAGGAAGGAAGGAACCATAGTGGGAAGAGGAGAATTTTGTTCTTTAGGAAAATACTAAATCAGCTTTTGTGTTATCGACTAGGAGTGGTAAGCTAGACAATAATTTCCTTTCTCTGTGGTGGAACTGGGCTTCACAAATGCACTCAAAAGGCCCAAAGTTAGAAAACCTAGGCAGTTGACCCCCTGGACCTTCATCAGGCCAGGCAGAGCCTCAAATAGCCTCAGACTTCTAGCCCAACACACCTTCCAAACAGTCTCATGTACACAGTAATAGCTAGAGATTATTAAGCAGAGCCACAGGGGAAGGGAGAGAATTGTGGCCACTGACCTAAGTCACGAGGTGAGCCCTGAGTGGCCATAGGGTCTCTACAGGATGAGAAGACTACATCTGAGACAAAACAATGGACAGCGAGAGCCAGCTGCTCAGAAAATCTTGAGAATGTATGCCAAAACCATGATATGACAGTGAGGAGATTAATAAAAGCAAAAAAGCCAAGAATCCCAGGAAGAGGACCTGCATTCACACACCAAGAGGGAGAGCTAACCTAAGAGGGAATATTCCGAATACCTGTATGTCCTCACATCTGGGTTGGCAATTACTCATCTCCTAATTTAAGATACCAACTTGGAAAGGAGTGATAAGAAGTAGGAAAGTGTAGAATGGAGAGAAAGTCAAAATTCTTACCAATACATGCAAAATTATTCAAAAGAATGGTGGTGCTTTTCTGTGGAAGAAAGACATATGAATGAAGATTTTTGTTTAAAAAAAAAAAGTTGCATCCTTTTCATTTGATGAAACGGTGCTTAAGAATCCTGAAATCAACATTTCATAAGCTACTAAGTGGCTGAAGCCCGAAGAAACCCAGGTCGTATTACTATTTCTATTTAAATTTTAGATATTTCCTTTTTAATATATGAAAAGAAGTGGTCGGTCCTTCCTGGGCATCCATCATCCCACTTCACACAGATGATGTTTTTGGCACTAGATGCCATGGAAACTTGAATAACTCAGATGGGATCTATACACCGTGTGTGAGATTAAAAAATAATAATGATGAGAGACTAGAGCAAGTAAGAAGTCTTCTGGGTGGAAAGGGGACCACGACTGCAGGGATCAGTCAAGGGCAGGAATAACAATGCATATTTATCCTGAGTCTCTTGGAGCTGCTTGCTGACAGGGTCACTGTGACACCCTGAGAAGGGGCCAGAGGGGAAGGAAGTGGCTTTATGGAAAGCTGGCCTTTCATGGCGAGCAATCATTAAAAGGAGAATGATCTCCTTTGATGATCTCTTTGATGATCTCTGAGTCTAGCAGCTTATGATAGTAAACACAACTCTTTTGGGGGGTTGGAAATCATCACTACCAAAATAAGCTGAGTTTTCAGTATCATTGTGTCATCAAAGAATACGTCAGGATCAGCAAGGTGCTAATAGTCATGTGACAGCCTCCTTGCAGACTCTAACAACATCACAGTCTTACTACGAAAACATTGTCATGTTTTAAAGCCACTGTTTTCAGCTATGCCCTGTGAAATATCCCTCTCCTCTGTTCACAATACATTGGCCAAATGCCATAACTTCTCTACTTGCTTTTGGCTGTTAAATTTTACTTCAGAACAGTTGTAAACCTCAATATTAGGTCTGATTCAAACACTGTTGTTCTTCTCCACACTCAGAGCGTAGATGAGAGAGACACATGAGGCTTGACTAGCTTTTAACATATCTTGTGGGACCCTACCCTCCCCCATTCCAACTGCATTGTCAAAAACAAAGAGAAGGCATTGAGAAAGAAATCCAAATGTCCTCTTATTCAGCTGGGAAAGGCTATGGCTTCCTTGGAAGTCATTGCTTCACGACCTCTTCATCTGGTTCTGCTCAGTGTCGTGTTCTATGGCAACCTCAAGGTATTTCAGGGATCCTCCTGTGTATCTCCATTAGTATTTGACATGAGAGATCTAGCTCCTGCTTTGCCTCCTTTATCCCATACAGTTTCTTCCATCTATGATGCATCCACTGTCCACTATCCTAGAGAACCCTCTCCCTTGGGAAAGAGTCAAGTTCACACTAAGCTCTCTACTATGACATCTACTCAAGCTGTATCTTTCCCATGGCCCCAGTAACCTGCTTCTTCTCAGTCCCTCCATTCCACTATAGCAGTGGTTCTCAACCTTCCAAAAGCTCTTTAATATGGTTCCTCATGTTGCGATGACCCTCAACCATAAAATTATTTTCATTGCTACTTCATAACTAATTTTCTACTGAATTGTAATGTAAAATCTGTTTTCTAAGGGTCTTAGGCAACTCTATGAAAGGGTTGTTTGACCCTCATAGGGTCTCTACAGGGTCATCCACAGGTAGAGAATCCCTGCCCTGTACCATTCCTTTCTTTTCAGTTGTTTTATTCTTCATCATGTAGGCCTAGCAAGACCTAAGCAAATGTCATTCCCAAACCAGTTACCCAAAAGAATAAGAACAGACGGAATTCCATTCTCCATACCCTACAGGTACCTCTGGCTTTAAGAATGTTTTCTTTTGGACCGCCAACCATCAAAATGACAAAATACCACAAACATTGCACTGTTTATCTCATAGAAGAAAGGGTTTGGTGAATCTGCCCTCTAGGCTACAGGTAGGGAAGAAAGGAATAATATCAGTTTGGTCCTATCTTTGTTGGCTCTGAAGGGAGAAGCCTCTAACATCAGCTAGGAAGATCACTAGCAACGCTTTGCTCTGAATTGGTGTTTCCCACCGAATACCATGGTTTCTGATAATTGGCTTTGGAATAATAAGAAATTTCTATCCAGCATTCTGTTAAATTTTAAAAAATTAAAAAAAGAAAAGTTTGGAGGGAAGTCCTGGGTCTAGAGAAATGGTTCAACCTTTAAGAATACTTGCTGTTCTTTCAAAGGTTCCAAGTACAGTTTCCAGCACCTACACTAGGCAATTCACAACCATCAACAAACAACTCCAGCTCTAGGGATCTGATGCCTTCTTCTGGACTCTTTATGCAGGACGCACGCGCGCGTGCGCGCACGCACACACGCATGCACGCACTCACACACACACACAAATCTGTTTAATAAAAAGAAAGTCCCGATACAATCACATGTTTTTGTATTTTCTGGCAGACCCTGGTGGAGTATGGAGCAAATGTCACGATGCAGAACCACGCTGGGGAAAAGCCGTCCCAGAGTGCTGAGCGGCACGGGCACACCCTATGCTCCCGGTACCTCGTGGTGGTAGAGACATGCATGTCACTGGCCTCACAAGTGGTAAAGTTGACCAAGCAGCTGAAGGAGTAAGTGGTCACTTGATTCCTGCATTCTGACTTGGATTTCTTGTGCTTAGATCTCAGCCAAGGGCTCTAAAGAGCTTCCTTCATCCTTGCTATAAAGGGAGTCTGGGCGTTCTCATCTTTTCTTCCTCCATCCGAAGTGCTCACAGCTTGTGTTCACACTGAACATAACAGCTCTAAGGAGGCAAAATGGTATTAAACCACGAGGTGCAAAGCAAGTTTGCCAGTAGAGAATTAGTCTTTGTAGAGAGAAAGCATCTGTCTGCATTCATGTACTTCAGGAACATGCAGGGTGACTTGGGCAGCTCCCAGGCATCATCTCTGGCCTTTCAGTCTTAATGTAGGGAATCAGAAAGAGTGTAAGAAAGGAGAGGACTAGAGAGAACTCCCATTTCCATTTTCTCAACAAGGGAAATAACAGGTAAGTGTCTTAATACCCAGCAGCAGCAAATGTATTGGAAAAAATGAAGCAGAGAGTTAATT
This sequence comes from Grammomys surdaster, assembly GCF_004785775.1. Lineage (NCBI taxonomy): Eukaryota > Metazoa > Chordata > Mammalia > Rodentia > Muridae > Grammomys > Grammomys surdaster. Next base: position 85,480 of record NW_021627861.1, read on the forward strand.
AGCTTTCAGAATGGAAGTGTGACTTTTTAAAGTCATGTCTTTCCTTGACTGATTACCAAACTGGTATACATTATCCACCAGGTGTCAGGGGAGCATTCAGGAAGATGACCACAAAATAAAAACTTGAAGGAAATAGGAAAGGATATAAGTGTACTGGGTAGGATTCTAGAAACTAAGGAATTAGCCTGAAGAACCAACTTCAGCCCTTAGAGATCTTACAGAACAAATAGCAACTCCCATATTGAAGTTTTCTTGATAGTTGGAATCATGATTCCAACAAGTTGACAGATTAGTAGGAGAAAAACCTTTAAGCATTAAACTAAATTTTAGAAGAAAAATATAAAATGTAATTTTTAAGATTCACATACATTTAATAGTGATATTTATTGTGTACTATAGAACAATATAGTATAATACAATATTAGTATAATGGGTGATAAATATACTCTAGTTTTTAAAAACTTGTTTTTATTTTATGTGCATGAGTATTTTACCTGAGTATTTGTCTGTGTACTATGTGTGTGTGCCTGTTGTCCACATGGGCCAAAAGATGATGTCACCAGAACTCGGGGAACTAGTGTTACAGACAATTGTAAGCCACTTTGTGGGTGCCGGGAATCACTGCTCTGGAAGAGCAGCCAAAGCCTCTAGCCACTAACCCATCTCTACAGGCCTCTACCAGACATTAGTAAGGGGAAAGATATGTATCCTATATACATACATCTTACTTGGGGTTAAGACAGGATAGATAACCTACCTTAATGGTTGCAGGCATGTTACATGAGTCATGTAACACTGTGATGTGGCCTTGGACTCTGTGTCTTCCTTAAGCTCAGATATCCCCTTCTCTCTCTACATGCTGTCTCTTGTTTCAGAGATACATGCCTCTCCATCCTCGTGTTCCTGGCCTCTAAAGTAGTCTAAAGTAAATTTTTTATTTTCTAAAAAAAATTTAAACCTAAAACATAAAGGATTACCTATAAGAATCCACTACACAGTTAAACAAAACTCTATGACAGGTGAGCTGGGCAGACATCAAGATCTCATTGTAGCTGACTGTAGTTGAAGAAAGACTGTATATTAGTTAATAACCTAATGACTCACTAAGTTATTTTCCACAGTGAACAGACTCTTACATAAGTCTTTATGTTCTTACATAGCTTCCTGAAAATAAATCCTGGATAGCAAATAGTTAGAATAGAAGGCATGCATTTTGAAAGTATAAATAGAGGGGCTGGGACTATAACTCAGTGGTAGAGCAGTTCCTGGACATGCAGAGTCCCTGGGTTCAATCCTAAAATGATGGAGATATAAGTAGATGTTACCCAAGGCCTTTCCAAAGAGGTCACAGCATCATCCACTCCCTCCAGTGATGAATGGATATATCCAAAGAGGAACTTTAAAATCATCCAATAGAATGTTTTTCCTGAAGTTTCACACTCAGAAAAATAGACTTCTTTAAATCTCAGCTTTTATACCCAACTCTGATTCTTTTTCATAGGTTGCTGTTTTATTAATGAACTTTGCAAAATCAAGTTCCTGACCACTCTCTGTTAATTATTCTGAGATAAACAATCCCTAAGCCCTGACAGACAATAGTCATCAATTGTCTTGAAATCCAAGTATTATGGACAAACATTGTTAGCCCAGTGACAAGATAAAATACGTAAAGGGCTCTTGTGGGCACTGATTGTTCATGTATTATGTACTTCAGTAAAGTAGGAAAACCCAGAAGTGTATATGGAGAAATTCCAGATACAGCCTCAGAGTTATGTGTCTTTTAGGCTGTGGGATATCAATAACAAACAGGGGCAGTTGGGAAATAATTTACAAGGGAGGAAAACACCTGACCTTTGCCCATTGTGAGCTCTGGGACCAGATAGCCCTGAATGTTGCCACTGCTGCTTCTGTTCCTCCTCCTCCTCCTCCTCCTCCTCTTCCTCCTCCTCTTCCTCCTCCTCCTCCTCTTCCTCCTCCTCCTCCTCCTCTTCCTCCTCCTCCTTCTCTTCCTTCCTCCTCTTCCTACTTCTCCTTCTCTTCCTTCCTCCTCTTCCTTCTCTCCTTCCCCCTCTTCCTCCTCCTCCCTCCTTCTTTTCAAGTGTTGTCACCAATTGGTTGTAGCCACTGCTATTGTCTAAAAATGGCAAACCTCAGCTCTTCTGAAGTCCCTCTTAGCAAGCCGAGGTATTTGAAACTGAATTCTGCCTCCACCAGGAAGATACTAAGCCCTAATATTTCAGTGTAGCCTTATTTGGAAATCAGATATTTACAGGAGATATTGAGTCCAAGTAGGGTCATGAGGGTGAAGTTCTAACCCAATGTCAAGTATCCCTATAAAAAATGGAGACAGCCATATACACCGAGAGTACATCATGTAAACATGAAGGCAGTGTTCATCGGGGGATATCAACAAACCATGAAGCCAGCATTTGCCAGTAAAAAGTAGATCCTAGGGGACAGGGACAGGATAGACATCAACATATGCTCAGAAGGAAGCAACATGGCTAACTTTAATCTCACATTACTTAGGCCTCCCAAACTGTGGGGTGATACATTGCTTTGGTCGGGGGATGAAGAGGTGGTTTGCCAGTTAATAGCACATGCTGCTTTGGCAAAAGATCATTCCCAACACCTACATCATGTGGTTCACAACCACCTAGAACGCTAGTGTCAAGGGATCTGACACCTTCTTCTGACCTCTGAGGTTGCAAGGCACATATGCAAGCACTCACATGTACACATAGGATAAAAATAAAAAATATTTTAAAAATTTCTTGTTGTTTAAAGCATCAGGTTTGTGATACTCTTATAGCCATCCTGGCACAGTGACATGGTATGAAAATAAAGTTTTCTCTCTGTGTTTAAGGCTGATAGAGTCTTTCTGGAAGCTTCCTTCAAATCTAAAGAATAAGAGTGTTCTCCATTGTTCTGGTAATTCCAGTCAACAGTCAACACAACTGATATCAAATGGGATTTTTTTAATTGTGTCATAATGACTGAAAGACACCTAGTTTTATATATATAATTTTCCTGTACCTACCTTAGCACCCACCCTCCCACCCCAAACCCCTGCTGTAGTTTTCTCCAGAACTTGGGCATGACTTTAGAGTGTGCACCTTTAATCAGCCCACTAGCTTGCTCATGTTCCCAGCGTAGTCTCTTTTTCTGAATAATGTCTGTGTTTCTGTTTTTTTTTATAATTTTTCATTTTATTTTGTTTTCTGTGTATGAGTGTTTTGTTTGTACATGTCTGTGCACCATGGATGTGCCTGGTGTCTGAAGAAAAGGACATTGGATCCCCTGGAACTGTAGTTATACATGGTTATGAGCCACTATGTAGGTGTTATGATTCAAACCTGGGTCCTCTGGGAGAGCAGTTAATGCTCTTAACTACAGAGCCATCCCTCCAGCTCTCTTAAAATAAAACACACACACACACACACACACACACACACACACACACACATTTGACATGCATCCCAACTAGCACAGTGGAATGTATTCAGGGGTTGTAATCTTAAGTCAGTGTCAGCAAATAGCAAAGAGGGCAAAGCTCTCTAATCAACTATCTTTGTAAGAAGTTTGGTTGGGACACAGCCACACACATTCACACACATTCATCTGTGTGATGTGCAAGGTTAAAGCCATGCTACAAGGACAATTCTGAAAGCTTGGTGACTCCTGAGCCTAAAATATGGGCTATCTGGTTCGTTAAGAATTTGCTAGGTCCTGCTTTCAAAAACTGTGGATTTTGTTTTTATGCTGTTGCTTAAGATTTATCTTGATTTGTAATTTATGTATATGTGTGTGGGCCTGAGAATATATCTGTACCATGTGTGTACAGGTCACCATGGAGACCAGAAGAGGCACTGGGTCGCCTGGAGCTGGTATTACAAGTTGTTCTGAGTATCCCAGGGTGGGTACTAGGAATCAGCAAATGCACTTAGTGTCAGAGTCATCTGTCAAGCCTCATGACTAAGTTTGAATAAGTGAGTTTGGCAGTATAGGTGAGATGAAATAAGGTTACAGACTTGGCTTGGTTTGGAGGATGAATTGTTAGAAAGAATGCTGACCACTTCTAAGAAATACAAAGATACTGCGAGTTGCAAAAGACTATCAGGACCTGACTACATAGAAATACACAGACATAGTTGTTGGATATATGCAGCAATACCATACAAGAATGGGAGGCTTCCTCTAGTCTATACCTAAGATAAGGTAGCAATTGTAATACTTACAACCCCTCCATTTAGTTTGAAGCCCCAGCCCATGAGAGATCTTACAATTTTTATGCTAACCATATTAGTTTCCTGTTGCTTATAACAAACTATCACAAAATTACTGACTTAACAGAAAACATGTCTGCTTTACAGTTTTGTAGGTTAGGGGGTCAGTGGGCATGTTGCAATGCTAAGATCTAGGTGTTTACAAGGTACTTTCCTAGAAAATGGGCTGTAGGTGAGTGTACTTTCTGCTCCTTCAGATTGCTGCAGAAGTAGCTTCTTGCATTTGGATGACTAGGTTCCTGCTATCCTTCCGGCTGCTAGATGGGTTACCTCAGCTGCATCCTGTAGCCCATAATCTCCTTTCTCTAGGTATGACGTCAGCAGCAGGATCAAGTCCTTCCCATTCTTCTAACCTCTTTCTCACTGCGAAAGGCTTATATGAGTAGGGTAAAGTAGCCTCCACGTGAAACCTTCATATTACATCAGCTGTATTCAATGTTACTTCCTTTCTGCTATTAACATGGCATATTTATGCCTCCTTGGAATTTGGACATAGATAGACATTCTTGGTGAACTATATCAATACTACATATTGCATTCGATAAATACTTCTCATTCCTGTGGAATAAGAGTTAGTTTGCTTTAATCTCAGAATTTGGAAGGCTGAGGCAGAAGGTGCTCTATGGGTTCAAGGCCAGGCCAGTCTAAATAGTAAGCCCTAGGCCATACAAGGCTATAGAGTGAGACCTTGTCTCAAAAACTAAATATATGACTAAAACAGTGTCAGGTTGATTAACTAATAACAATTTCTATACTAATTAATATACATTTTCTAAATGATTTTTCTTCCTGTAGCTGTGACTTTCAACCTATTTTTCTTTTATCTTTAAAACACATTCTGTTACACATACTCTTACGTCCCGAGGAAACAGACTGTAACTGTGCATTATTTGTTTTTCATAAGAGAGTATAAAACTCTTTGTTACCCAAAGTACAAGTAGTTATCTTGTATTGTGTTTATATTTTTATGATTAGTAAACTGTTTGTAACTGTTGTAAACACTTTTTAAAATTTCTAAGAAAAGTGCCCCATGCCTTTAATCCCAGCACTAAGGAGGCAGACATAAGCAGAAGTCAGTGGGCTAGCCTGGTCTACACAGTGAGTTCCAAGCCATCTAGGGCTACACAGAGAGAGACCCAGTCTCAAAAACAAAGAAATACAATAGTTTAGAAACCATTAGTTATATTTTGAAATACATCCTTCTAGATCTTTGTTCTGGTGATGGAAGGGAGAGAGAAAATTTCCTAGAATAGTAGCTGGTTTAGCGACTTGCACCCATAATCCTGGTATTATTAGGCAGAGACAAGGAAGTCCCCTAAAGATTGCTGGCCAGCCACTCTAGCTGAACCATGAGCCCCAAGTTCAATGAGAAATCTTTCTCAAAAATCTAAGATGCAGAGCAATGAGGAAGAGATGTAACAGCAATTCCTGGTCTTCATGTGCACATTCATACATATATACACAAATACACACACAAATTAGAATGTATTACATATAGTATTTATAGTATTCTTTTTTCACTTAAGACTAGTAAAGTATAATATATACACACAAATACTAGCCAATTTTTGTATGTCCATAGGTATTAAAGTAATATTGCTTTAATAGTTGTCATTGTAGAAATGATTGAAATTCTTTCATTCTTATTAATGGGCTATTAACTTCACAGTTTGTCACAAATGTAAACAATAACTGTCCTTTTCAATACTTTTGATTGCTTCCTTGGGAAAATCTCTGAACCATGAGGATGAAGACTAAACCCTTTTTAAGGCTTCTGAATGGATTGCCATTTGCTGAGTTTTCATAAAGACTCTTCTCCCTCTAGTTTTCCAGTGGCCATGCATCAGATATTGTGTTTCTTGGTTGTTTCCTACAGGCAGACAGTGGAGCGTGTCACACTCCAGAGTCAACTCCAACAACTTCTAGAAGCCCAGAAGTCAGAGGGAAAATCCCTCCCTTCTTCACCCAGGTAATCCCAGTCATTCTGGTATTTGAATTGTTGGTTATTTGATGAAATCTTTAAATAGTCCTCTAGTATTCTGTTTATTCTGTTTAATGTTTTTCAAGAAAATTACAACAGAAAATACTTTACTCCTACAAACATAAATTAAAAGATATCGTAATGAAACGCCTGTGTCTGGAATCACAGGACCTGAGGTAGTTTCCAGCTTTTCTATATCTTTGTGCCACATGTACTGACCCATGAAATGAGATAAGGATATATAGGGTGATTAAATTGTTAGAAACAGAAGTAAGGAAATTCATACAAAAATGGTGCTTACACAATAAAACAGACCAATTCTGTAGCCATGAAGTTTAGGACATGTTATGCTCTGGCTACAGCTGATAGAATGGAGTCTTTGTTAATTGTTCTGAAGAAACATTAAGTAATTCTAATCTTGTTTTCTATGAATCACTAAGCATATCAAAGGGCATTTGAGGTCTTATGGATGCATTTAGTGCAGTAGGAAACCATCTTACATTTCCTTCATCTTCTTTCCAGTTCACCCTCCTCACCAGCATCTAGAAAGTCCCAGTGGAAAATTCTAGATACAGATGATGAGTCTACAGGCAAAAGCAAACTGGGAGCCCAGGAGGGAATTCAAGTCCTTGGGAGCTTGTCAGTCTCCAGCAGGACTAGGACCAAAGGAAAAGATGAAGACTCTGATAAAATCTTACGTCAGTTATTGGGGAAAGAAATATCAGAGAATGTCTGCACCCAGGAAAAGTTGTCATTGGAATTCCAGGATGCTCAGGTATCCTCTAGGAATTCGAAAAAAATCCCTCTAGAGAAGAGGGAACTGAAGCTAGCCAGACTGAGGCAGCTGATGCAGAGATCGTTGAGTGAATCTGACACGGACTCAAACAACTCTGAAGACCCAAAAAATACTCCTGTGAAAAGACCAGACAGGCCGAGGCCACAGCCCATTGTGGAAAGTGTGGAGAATGTGGACAGCGCAGAAAGCTTACACCTGATGATAAAGAAACACTCTCTGGCATCAGGACGCAGGTTTCCTTTTGGTATGAAGGCCTCCAAATCCATGGATGGCCACAGCCCATCACCCACCTCAGAGAGCAGTGAACCAGACTTGGACTCCCACTGCCCAGGCCTGGGGATGACTCCTCCAACCCAGCCTTCCACAGAAGCTACTCAGTCGAGTCCTGACAGTGCCACTGCCCAGAAAGTTGCCACAAGCCCCAAGAGTGCCCTCAAGTCTCCATCATCCAAGCGCCGTACATCCCAAAACTCAAAACTCAGAGTGACCTTTGAGGAGCCTGTTGTGCAAATGGAGCAAACTAGCCTTGAACTAAATGGAGAAAAAGACAAAGATAAGGGCAGGGCCCCACAGAGGACTAGTGAATCAGGGGAACAAATAAAAAGGCCTTTTGGAACCTTCCGATCCATCATGGAGAGTTTAAGTGGGAATCAGAACAACAATAATAACTACCAGCCAGCTAGCCAGCTGAAGACCTGCACACTACCCTTGACATCACTTGGAAGGAAGACAGCAGATGCCAAGGGGAATCCTGTGAACCCTGCCAGCAAAGGAAAGAACAAGGCAGTGAGTGCTATCTGGAGACTATGCTTGTATTACTTTTAATTGATTGTGTTATTGTTAAAACTTGGGTTACTGACTTGTGCCACCTTAAGGGGAGGTCACCCCAAGATTCATAAATTCATATATTTTTAATGAAAACACGCCAGCTTAAAATAAATGCCCTTGCACTTCCTTTGGAGAATGCAGAGAGAGGTGGGTAAAGAAATCACAGATTAGGTCTGATCCCAGTTTCTTGCGCTTTGGGCATTTGGAGTTGTAAGCTAAGAGGCATTTATACAAGATGAAACCACTCGTCAGCATTCAATTGGTCCTTTGTTGGCACTGATTCTGCCTCAGGAAGAGTTTGTTCTCCTTGTGGACTGGGTACTCAAGCCCATTTTAAAATCACATAAACAGAAACTCTATTTCTTCTAAGCTACTCAACTCAAATAACCTTTGAAATGAATATCCCCCAGGGACTGCCACATAGCCTGTTAGCACATACATCTCTAAGTGTTGATTAGATACTGGAGAGACTGAAGGGCTTGCCAGTGGACAGGAGAAGGCAGAATGCATTGAAGTCATTTATAACAAGCATTTCTTGGAAACCCGTCTCTAAGAATAAGAGATAGGACCTTCGTTTCAGGCAGTGATTCCTGCATGTTCTGCACTTATCATGCCATCCAAAACAGTGTAGCAGCCAAAGTACAGAGCTCTCTGTGGAAGGAACGCCTTGGGTCATTCACTATTCTGTTTACTAAACCACCCAGTAGAGTGTCAGAAGCTTAGCGTTTATTCTTTGTTGGGTTTCTATTACAACAGAGTCTTAAGAACTATCTGTATTTCTTGCGGTGATACCAAATCAAGTTTTACATAATATCTCTTCAACAGCCTCATCACCAATTTTTAAATTATCTACCATCTCCCTTATTATAAACGACTTTACCGTGTATTTGTTTTATCTAGAAACAGCATACTCTGGCTAAGACACCAGACTTTTTTACTTTAAAAATTGAAATCTGTTTTTTCCCAAATGACTTAATAGAGTCTCTTGATGAGCAATAACACTAAAATCATCTCCCCTGTTTCCCATACACCTTTTCTCTAATATCTCCTGCATGCCTTGGATTAACCGGGACCTTTGCATGTGATAAGCTTGTTGCATGTTGTCAGATAATTCTTAATTGCACTTCTCTAGGCGATGTACAGCAGCTGTATCCAACTTCCTTCTAACGCGCTGGTTGAGGAGCATCTACATGACTCCGCACGGTATGTGGCATAGAACGCACTGTGCAACACTGCCATGCCTTTGCTTAGCGTTGCATGACCTTTGAAATGATGCGGCTGCAATGTTTTTAAGCAGGGGACATAGGATATAGCACCAAGGGAGAAGAATCTTACAACCCTTCTCCCAAAGAGACATGGCTTCAGGTGGCAGCTAGGTCCTAGGAAGGTAGCTGGTACCCCATTGGAGGCACTTTATCCTAGAATCAGTTGGGAGAGTCTACTCTGTTCACAAACTCACTATGTTCCTCGGTCGACTTTGGCCTTCAGCTTGCATTTTAAGGGAGCTTAGTGCCCAAGTATAGAAATTAGGTTCAGTCATGGGGAGAAAGGGTTAGCTGCCCTTCAGAAATCAGAACTTCAAATGTGAGCTGAGGTTTTGCTTCAGCACTACTGACAAACTAAAGGTGCCTTTTGGCATCATTCTGCTGATCACAAGAGGAACATGCCTCTCAGAAGCATGCCATTGCAGTGGGAAGCTTTTCCACTTAGCACCGTGAACCACTTCCGGCCCAGAAGCCGTTCTTGATGAAAGCCAGCGATTAAATTAAGAGTCTTTCTCAAACAAAATGTTCACAAGTCCAAATGCATGATCTGTGTACGTGATCAAGAAAGAGGACCCCGTCACTAGTGAGAGACTAGGACTTCTCCTTGGGCAAAACCCTTCTGGGATGCAGTGTGTATTTCCTGACCTGGCAGGAAGTGGGTGGAGCTACAGGAAATGTTAATGTGATCAGTTTCTCTTGACTGGTTTGTTTGAGAAGCGTTAAACCTCGAAGCCCATTTTAAAAGCAAACTGTTGGTTTTAAAACATTTCAGAAATTTAAAAACCATGACATGGTATTCAGCATTCCTCCAGAATCTTCCAAAGAATTTGTGTACTATACATACAGATTTTAGTTCAAAATACAAAACCTCCAGAAAATCTTTCTCTTTTTGTCCTTCCCTAGATCGGATTTAGTCTGCTTGTGTCTATGTCCAGTCTGGGTGGAAAACAAAGTCTTTGTCATGTTAGCGGGATATCATCAGGGATCTCATTAATTCGGTGCATTGAAGGAAGAACGCCTCAGATTCTTAATAGTCACTAGTGAGCAGCTGATAGCAGGTGGTCTAAATGTAGTCAGGACTGCTTCCAGCCATCCTGTGGCAGAGGCTCCTGTTCAGTGCCAGTGTTAGAGGTGGGAAAGTGACATGGGAAAACCTTGTCCTTCCCAACATTGATACTATCCAGCTTCTGCTCATCTCAACCTAGTTCCCTATCCTTTCACCCTTTCCTGTGCCTGTCTTAGGTTGGATGTGTCTTCTTGGTGTCTGGAAACTTATGCTTTTGTGCCTGAGACAAGGAAGCACAAAGACTTGGCAAACTCCCTGGAAGCAGAAAAAAAAAATGCCTTCCAGACTCCTAGAGCAACTGGGAACAAGATAATTAATGTCACAGCAGATCCTTCCTGCCAGAAATGTTTCACCTGCCTTTTTACAAGGAAAGGAACAAAGCTGAGCATTTCAGTTGAGTAGGATTACAAAGAGTCAGCACAAAATGAGGTCAGAGGGCCACTCACCTGTCTGAGACAGCTGTAACACTTTCCTACTCCATTTAGGAAACAGTCCTTCTGAAGACTCAGTTATTGAGATAACAGATTCACTGGCCTTGTGGAGTGACAAGGTTTGAATTCAATGCTAAATTAGAATCCAGTGCTTAGAAAATCCAAACAATACATATAGTCACAGTATTGAGTGAACATCCATATCTCATCTCACTACCCCATATCCTAATATAGACTTTATTACAGTTTTAGTTTGGCATGGGCTTCCATTTAAAACATGGAGTCTTGTTTGTTTGTTTGTTTGTTTGTTTTTCACATTGGAAAGAATAAATTTTTATCCTCTCTGCATCACTTGCACACAGATAGCACAAGCCTGGTCCACTCCACAGACAAATCAAGGATGCCTCTCTGCCTGAAATAAAGGTTCCTCAGAAGAACTAAGGCTAGAATGAGATGCTTAAATGAACAAGACAGAACTAACTCTGGTGCCTGCAGCCTTTACCTATATGAGCTGAGTACAGAGGTTCACCTATCAGTGGTGACTTCAGATCTTGACCAGAGAACTTGCTAGTACATCAAGTGGCTTCCTGAAATAGTGGAGGGATGCCTAGGCTTTGAGTGGAGATGTTGACAGCTCCCTGCTACTGACTCCCCTTGTCAACAGATGTAAGTGTGGTATCAGCTCCAGGACTCTGGAATCACAACCTAGTTTATAAGAATTTTTTTTAAATGTTTTTCTTGAATAAAGGACCAATGAATGCAGCATTTTAAAGAACATCATTCAGTTTTTTTACCAGGCTTCTGGCAGCTATTCAGTTTTCTGAATTGATCACGGGGTGATAGCAAAGAGTCTTGGATTTTTTTTACAGTGGCCTTTAAAGTTAGATCCAACCTTATTGCTTTAAACAGCTTTCTCAGCCTCACAACTCCAGAAGATGACTTGATTTATAGGAAACAGATTCATCTTTTCTTTTTTCTTCCAAGAGGATAAGTTGACTGAGTTTTTATAACACCAAAGGAATGTCTACTATCACTGGTCTTAAAAATACCAATGAAGCATCCATTTGCCAGTTTGGGACTGCCTAGGGTAGCTTGTTCCAAAATATGGCTACCTCCAACAGCACCCTCTCTAAGCTTGTGACATTCTTTCTTGAAAGCTTAGACCCCCAATCCTAGCACCAGCATAACAGGACTCCTTAAAAAGACATAAAGCGAATAAAACTTAGAATGCTTTTTATTATCTATGAATTAGCCACATCAAGAATTATATATACAAAGCCAAGAGCTAATGTCAAATATTTTACATAGATTTCAAGGTATCCAATGCTACCTCAAAGAGAATGATATTTTTGGCATAGGGCTGGGAATGATATAACTATCTATCCCAATGGTTTGCTGTTGCTCATAGAGGGGAGAAAGGAGAACTCTTCCTTAGAAACTAAAACTACCCCAGCAGGACATATTCTTTAGCGTGCTCAGCCCAATTTAATGATAGTCAGAAATCCTAAGACAAGCAGCTCCTTTTCCCCTCTCTACTCTGTTTTCCTCACTCTGAAGGTACAGTTGTGAAGCAACCCCAAGAAAGATAATGCCTTATGGTGTCATAGCCATACCATAAGTCTACCATTACTAAGAGCATCTTTTGATATTATGAGAATAGAGCCTACCCAAAGCTCTCTAAAGGCTGGATTTTAGAGATATATAGGTTGATTGAAATCAGCACAGATAGAACCTTGTCTGAGCCATACCCCTGGGTAGCCACACCTTTCTTTTTCACATCTTCATCAAGAAGCATATAATTGGGGGAGCTGGGGAAATCACTCAACCAGTAAAGTACTTGCTGTGCAGACATGAAGACTTGAACCCAGAACACACATTAAAAATGTTAGTCATAGTGGTTGGGCTTGTACTTCCAGTGCTGAGTCAGCAGAAATGAGTTTACCCATGGTGTTCTATAGCCAATTAGACAACCAAACATCAGTGAACTCCAAACCCACAGGAGATCAAGCTCAGAAAAGAAGTTAGATAATACTTGAGGGACAGCATTTGATCATATCCTTTGTCCTTCACATACATGCGTGTATCTGTGCATGTATACCTATACACACGCATAATTGTACTTACATAAACATGTGTACTCCCCCTACACACAAACAACACATTTTCCCCAATGGAAGGCAGAGTTTCCAAACTTGGGCAGGTCACAGTGGACAGATTCAAAGGAGGATAGGAATAAAAACTATTGCCAGAGCTTCATGAGATCAATCAGCCTTGAGAGCACCTGTGTACATTCAGTGTCTAGCACTGTGCCTTGCATATGGAAGAGGCTTTATAAATACTTGGAAGAAAAAGAGCCTAACAGAGGAAAAAGAGGAAGAGACAGGGAAAGAAAGCGAAAGAAAACCTTGTCTGTATTATCTGAGGGTCTGGGGGAAGAGGTTGTGTTCTATCAGTACATTTGAGTCTCACATCTCCCTTCTTCAGTGTCAATTTGAGTAATACTCATTTAATTTTGAAACAGAATTCCATCTTTTAGTAGATAAACCATATAACTAAGCTACAAGTCAAACTCTAAGAGAGCAGACTTAGTGGCCTCTTCCTTTGGTTAGCAGGGTAATCGTGTGGCAGCCGAGGAGCCATGGCATACTGATCCTGTCTGTTGCTGTGGGATTGCCACGTGCTGTGGAAATACAGAGTGTGTGCCTAGATGATTCAGCACACTGGATTACTTGAAAACCAGTTATTTAAACATAATGCTTTCCCCCTTTTTAATTTTGGTCACTCAGAATGCGGTTTCATATCCAAGAGTGAAGTCGAGGCACAACAATTATCTGAATAATTTGAGCCAGAATTACCCACTTTTGTTCTCTTGAATTCTGGCAGTTGAAGGTTGGGTAATTGAAGGATTCAGGGAAGGCTGATTTATTATCATATTAAATGTCTCAAATTAACAGTTTACTTGGTTTGGACTTGACTTTCTGTAATCAAACTAGGTTTTTCCTGCAGAAATGGGGCTCTTCTGAGGATGATAAAAACAACATTCCATTCTACCAAAGTAAAAATGCCCTTTCAGAGTGTGAATTATGGTATCTTTAACCTAGAATGAAACCCTTTAGCTTATTTATTTTAATCGAATTTCCATCAAAACTATATGAACACATGTGAGTAATAATAGCAAAACAAAAGCTGGCTGTTCACAGTCAGGAATATATGGGAGAAGGGCTGAGGGGACCCCACTCTTTACTACGAGCTATTTGCTGCTGATAGATTGAAGAATCTCTGCCTTCAGATGGGTACCCATTAGTGGTTACAACAGGCTTCAGTGGATCGCTCCAAGCCAACAGTCCTGGCCAATGCTCACATCAGTGGTCCTAGCTAAACTAAATGGATCAGAACACAAAACCAAAAGTCATGAATTTCAGAAGGGAGAGAGAGAGAAAGGTCAGAATATATTACACACATATATGAAATTGCCAAAGAACAAAATTAATCAATAAAAAAATCTGCCATCTCCTGCACCGCCCCATCCATTCACTATTCATATTCTTCTGAGTCTACCATGCCCTTTTCTGTCATATTTTCTTCAGTATTCTGTATTTCTAAATACCATGTTTATAGAAATTGTCAGCTTCAGATATTATCCCTATCAGCTACTGGCAGCCACTACAGATGGTAAAAATATGAGCGCACTTAAAATAGCCCAGCAAATATTCCAGACGCTTCATACATCTTTGCTCTCTTAATCTTCGCGATGATATATATGCCAGATCCTATTATTATCCATATTTTGCACATTGGAAAAAGACATAGATGATTATGCATCTTGCCCAAGATTATATAGTAATGACGGTTATAAACTGTGGAGCCAGCATTTGAATTTGATCAGTCTGGCTCAAGAGTTCATATTAACAGCAAGTTCATTTTTAGCCTCTCCCTTCCTCTCTCTCTCTCTCTCTCTCTCTCTCTGAGTGTTGGCTATTGAACACAGGACTTTATGCATTCTAGCCAAACACTCTACCTCTGAACTCCATCCCCAGACAATTTCTTCTTATAAAGCCACAAGGACTCAGTTGGGGATTCTAAGATCTCCAAGTTCCATAGTTTCTTGCAATGTACACACATATGCCCTTGGGGGACACACTCCAACTATGTCCAAGCCATAGCACTAACCAAGCATGGTTTTTGAGGTCAGAAAGCCACATTGGGGCTTTTCCTGCATCCAAATGTAAGAACCGTTACCAGAATATCTTAGGTACCAACAGTTAGAACTTAGTAGTATACAGGCTTGTCCACTAACAAAGGCTAGCTCCTCTCCACAAGCTTTAAAATGGTATGCATCTAACAGCCCATGAAAAAGAATATGCATCTTATCCAGAGGAAAATCCACTTATAAAAGAACATCTGTTCCTTTGTCGTATTCTTCTGCAGACCTAGTAAACAGTGAGTATTGGGGGAAACAGCTCTCATGTTTCTCAGTTTTCTGGTTTCTGTACCTTCACCTATTTGTAGTCTTTCAACAAGTCACTCAGCAATCATGCCTAAAAGCATTCTTTGCAAACTCTCCGGGTTCCAAGTTACTGCAGTATTCAAAGTGTCACCAATAATTCCTTGTAAAGAAATTATTTAAAACAAAAAAAAAACAGAACAAAAACCTCTTGCTTTCATTTAATCAACAATGCTATACATCCTATCGTGTTTGTCCCTGGTAAAATCCCCTTGACTACAGAGTGCCTGGATTCCAATCAATGTGGTTAAGAAATTGCTCCTGGAGTCAAATTCAAATGTGTTAAGTAAGTGTGCGTTTTTACATGATGACTGCTTTTGTTACGTTTAAACAGTGGTTTATAGGAAAAGCAAATAATTTGCCTCCTGGAATGAAAGGCTCCTCAGTATGGTTTGGGGATGATTCCCATTTTTGGTGAACTCTTTAGCAGCAGCATCTTGTAACTTGACCATAGTTTTCTCTCATTTTGGTCTGTGGTTTCTCTTCTGCTTAGGCATAATGACATCAAAAGAAACACGAAGAAACCCTACATGAAGCACATTGCTGAGCCAGAGCCGAAGGAACTCTTCTTATAAATTACTCTTAGCATGAGTCTCACATATGTCCTCCGGCCATCATTGGAAGTTAATGGACTGTCCGCTGTGGCAAGCAGACCATGAGAACAACACCTCACCAGCTGAGCAGATTATCTGGATGCCTTAAGTTTATAATATGAGACTGGTTATAAGATACATTTTGGACCATATCTGTATATAGAACTTGTTTGTTTTTTCAATATGCTTTTGAAAACATGATCGAGCAATGTATGCATTGAAACATTGGACTCTTGGTTGATTCAACCTTCTCAAAGCACATCCACCAGCACCTGGCACTGCTAGTGTTTTGTGAATTGCATGAGGATTTGCTATTGTTGATAGATATTCACTTTCTCCATAACAAGGGCACCTGAGGCTCAGCTCAGTGAGGCTAGGTCACTGGTTTTATTTTCTGTCCAGAATGTTTTTTCTGTCATTTCTACTTTTTTAATAAAGAAAATTAAACATTTATAGCAGCCAACTCTGGGCATGGGGCATCTACTTTCTAATAAACCTGTGATGTGCTGATTTCTAAAAGGCTTTGAAAATATTTTGATTGCTGATACTTGATATTAAGAGCAAACTGGGCTGTTTAGGTGGTTTCCCACGGGGAGGGGACAAATAAAACATTCTAGACTTCATTAAGCCCAGGAAGATTAGACAAGTGTGCAAAGCAAATGGTCCTTCTGCCTCCTCAAAACTCAGCATTGACGTGGGAAAACACAAGTGATAACTAAAGGTTTAGTCCTTTCTTGGGTCACTTTTTTCTGCCTTCAACACATCACAAGGCTTGTCTGATCTCTGTGGGAGACGGTATGGAGCTTACGTCTTATTGTTCACATAGCTCTCCCAATCTATGTAAGCAATAACTTACAAGAAGGTTCATCTTTTTGTAGAAAAAATACATTTCTGATGAAACTACAAGCATTTTATTTTCAAAGTGTTGACATGGCCTATGAGAGGTTGTCAAGTTGTTAAGAACAGAATGTATTCTTACCACAGGAGTGAGTACAGATAATACTATAGTGACTCTCCTCAAATGTTCCTGCCATCTAATGTGGGCCACTGTGTGTCCTGGTGCACATAGCATGCCAAATGTCTGAATCGGAAAGTTAGCTTGCAAATGGGAGTCAGCTTGGTTTAATGAGACGCAATAAGTTGTAGACGAGATTAATATTTGAGGTCTTTTATGAGCTAACCACTACATGCTGAGATCACTATTTTCATTTTATAGGTGAGAAATTAACTTTGGGGGCATTTAAGTTCTATGCACAAAATGTATGTAACTAGTTGATACCAGAGGGAGGGCATTGGTAAAAGCTGTTCATGACCCTCACCACTATCCTCATGTCCTGGGACAAAGCTATAGACAGCTCTTTGATCTTAGACAAGCAACACTGACTTCTTGAGAAACCAGGAAAATGATATGCTAATCTATACACACAGCTCTAAAGAAGGTTCCTTCCTGCTTACGATGCAACGCATCTGTAAGTTTTGGCATGTTCAGTGTGTCATCACTGCGAATGGCTGATACTGTACAGCCTGATGCCATTTTTCATGCTGCCATGAACTGTACTGAGATACCCTGTGTCTGGTTTGGGGACTTCACCACTTCTGACTTACTTGTTTGCTTCCATACTGTTCTGTACTCTTGTTCGAGATTCTAGCAGAGAACACAAGAAAGTGCATGTGAAATGTGCCCTTCCAGTTTCCTGCCTGCTCCAGAGGAGGCTGCAGAGGCCACAGAAGGAAGTAACACGTGGTTCTTGGCCCAAAACGAGGCCTGCAAAGACAGAGGTCCAGAAAATGTTCCCTCTGTCTATGGAAGTCTCACTTTTCTTGTGAAACTGGTTTTAAATGTGAAAAGTGAGGAGTTGAAGCACTTTGCAGATTTTTAAAACATGAAAATAATTAAACATAGCAAAGGAGGGCTGGAGAGACGTCTCAGCAGTTATGAATACTAAGCTGCTCGAGACTGAGGGAATGGCCAACCAACAACCAACCAACAACTGGCCTAATTTGAGACCTATCCCATGGGCAAGCACCAATCCTTGACACTATTAATGATGCTCTGTTATGCTTGTAGACAGGAGCATGGCTGTCCCTCTGACAGGCTCCACCCAGCAGCTGACTCAGGTAGATGCAGACACCCATAGCCAAACAGTGGATGGAGTTTGGGGACTCTTACAGAAGAAGAGGAAGGATTGCAGGCCCTGGAGGACATAGGAACTCCACAGGAAGACCAACAGAATTAACTAAAGTCAACAGAGCCCCCTTGGGGCTCTCAGAGTCTGAACCACCAACAAAAGATATACACAGGCTGGACCTTGGCCTCTGCACACATGTAGCAGATGTGCAGCTTGTTCTTCATGTGTGTCTCGAACAACTGGAACAAGGGATATCCCAGAAGCTGTTGCCTATATGATGGACATGTTCTTCTAGCTGCGCTGCCTTGTCTGGTCTCAATGGGAGAGGAAGTACCTAACCTTACAGAGACTTGAAGTTCCAGAGTAGGGGACCTTAGGGGCCCCCACCTGCTCAGAGGAGAAGGGAGTGGAGAGGAGGGAAAGATTGTGGGAGAGGGTGACCAGGAGGGGGCAGAGAGCAGGATGTAAAGTGAATAAAAAATTAAATTTAATTTAAAAAAAAGAATACTGGCTGCTCTTAGAGAGGACAAGAGTTCAGTTCCCAGTGGCTCATAACCACCTATAACTGCAGCCCAAGGGATCTAATGCCCTCTGCTGACCTGTGCAGGCACCAGGCATGCACGTGGTACACAGACAGACATACAGGCAAAACATAGCAAAGAAAGTCAGGAGTTTGAGTGAATGAATTTTGACCCAGAATACTCTGCAATCCAACTGTGCAGAGGTCACATTTAGATCCCACAGCAGTGACTATGGAAGATCAAGGGGAGTACAGGAAGGTTGGGCAGATTCCTAGAAGCTAGCCTGAAACCCATATATTCCCTAATTACTGGTGGCATTGCTGGTCACTAAAAACGCTGGTTCTAAAATCATACAGGGGCATGTCTTTATTGCCCAAGTTCCTCAGGAAATGATAAACTGAAGATGCTTGAAACTAGTACTTTTTCTTAGCATGAACAATTTTGTGCAACATATAAAAAAATGAAAACCAACATACAAAAATTGAAAACAAAAAACATTTTTTCTCTAGGAATTGAGACACATTTGCATGTTAAAGGAAGGAGTGTGCTGCCTTTTGGTAAGCAAACCTTTGGGGCACCTTCCCATTGGGCTAGTAAAATGAGCAAAGCTCTATCAGCATGTCTAATGGTATGCAGCAGAGTAGGAAACTTGGCTCCACAGTAAAAAAACAATCACAACATCTGTCAGCATCTTGTAAAGACTGGCTGCTTTTACGTCTCCAAAGGGACCTGTATTGCCAAAGTTCAAGACATCAAATTAAGAATGTTTCTCAGAAACAATAATGGGACACTAAGCTCTCACCACACTCAACAGATTGAGTTCCTGTTGCTTATTCGTATTAAACAGTTGTCAAGACCTCACTCCTAAGGAGAATGTTCTAGGTATTTATCAGGGGCTTAGAAGTGGGAATGAAGTTATCTAGGCTATCAAGTAAGTGTGTGTGTGTGTGTGTGTGTGTGTGTGTGTGTGTGTGTGTGTGTGTTAATGAGATGGAATGAAACTCAGAGACATACATAGGTAAGAGCTCTACCATTGAGATACACCCCCACCCCAATGTTTTAAGAATTCTTTTCCCTCAGTGTAAAAACTCAAGCCGGGCAAAGTGATACATGGCTATAATCCCTCAGAACCTTTGATACAATGGGTTAAATGCTTATTTTTTCCACATCTTCCTGTGGGTTTCTGTTATGCTGAAAAGGCCAAATGAGAATAAGGAATTCATAGCAACAGACTGTGCTGTTTCCTCATGAAATGGACTGTATCCTGTCACTGCCCAGGACTCTTCTCTGCAGATGAGTTTGCTTTTATGACATCCCTATACCCCTACCCTCATTAACTAGTGCATAGTTTTGTGTGACTTTACAAGGAATTGATTCCTGTCTTCCATAAATATATATTAATCTTAACAGAAATGTCTGCATCGACTTATAGATCTTGGCTAATGGATACTGATGATTACTTTCAATATCATAAATCCATCTTTCTTTTCTTCTCATTTTGTTCTTCTGGCTCTTTCTCACCCTCCTTTTCTTTCCCTTTCTCTCATTCTTTTTGTTTTCTTTTTGTCCTCCCTCCCAACTCTCTTTATGATCATCTCTCTCTATTTTTAATTTATTTGTTTGTTTCATTCTTCTCTGTCCGCTGTTTATAATACCTTGAAACTTTACATTTTATTCTTTTCTTGTTGCTGAGGTAAAAAACACCCTGATGAAACCAACTTAAGGAAGAAAGCATTTCTTTTGCTCACAGCCTGAAGTGTGGTTCATCAAAGCAAGGAAATCAAGACAGTGGGAGCATGAAGAAGTTTGTTATATTGTATCCACAGACAGGAAGCAAACATCGGTGAGTATTAGTGTTCAGCCAACTTCATTTACACAGCCCAGGATTGTAGCCCAGGGAATTATGCCACCAACAATAGACATATCTTCCCATACTAACTAACCAAAATAAGATAATCCCTAATAAACATGACCAGAAATTTGTATCCCAGGTGATTCTATATTCCATCAAGGCAACAAATACAATCACAATAACCTAACCCTTGACAATCTGACATTCAAGCACATCACTTTAAATCATGACCTTTGTTCCCAAAGTCTTATGGCAATCTCCGACCAAACTTCAAGAGCTCCCATAGGAGTTAGCAGTTCTCACAGTGTCAAGGTCCAAAGTGCTTGTCTCATCTGAGAATAAAAGCAATTTCTAAAACAAGAGCTAAAAAAAATTAAAAACAAGTTGTTCGATTTCAACATATAATGACAGAGTAACCGTTCCCACTTTAAAATGGAAGAATCATGGCATAGAAAAGAGTGATTAGACTAAATCAAGAACAAAATCCACTGGAGAAAACACTAAACCCTATGGCTTTGTATCTGGCATCTAGGGCTCCTGATGTAGTTTTGAGATTACAACAGGACTTAGTAGCTCAGGTTCTCCACTTCTGCTGCCTAGAGTGAATATCACCCTTCTCTTCTGCTAGTTCCATTCTGTGCATGTGGCTTTCCTCAGTGGATGTTCCATGGTCCTAGCATCAAAACTATTCTGAGGTCCTCACTGTAGCTTAGACTTTACCTTCAGAGCTTAAAAACAATGACGACTCAGGACCTCTTTACAAGGGACCTGACCAAGCCACACTGAGCCTGGCCTGAACTGCTTTCTGAAACTATGGAGCAGTACTACTTGACCCCCTCAATCCTGTCCCTTTTTATATCTGTAAAAACAACACCATGAGAATAACACTGTCAAGTTCTACTACCAATCAAGATGGAGCCTGACTCCCGTGGACAACAGTTCTATCAGCTTCTATGTGCTGACCTTAGACAAACACTTCCATAGGCCAGATGACAACCAGGATCATCAACCATTACACTATATTTGAAGGTGTCAGCAAAGGAATTCTGGGGAGCAGATATGTGCAGATTTGTGGTAAAAAAAAATAAGATGTTCTCTTCTTGTCAAAAGTGTCAGATGAGCAATTCTACATGATTATGAATTCAGTGCAGTGAGTATGTCCTCAAATAAAACAGAACCAGAAGTTAGCATTAGTCTGAGATCATGGAAGTAAGATCAGACTTCTAGCTTCTCTTAAAACATGTGGTTCAAACTGGCCAATGAGAGAGGGACATGAAGTTCATAGCGAGGGGTTTGGGGAAATTTTGTTGAAGAAGCAGCTTACCTGGCGCTCATATTTTTTCCTTTGTATGTAATTCTTCTTCCTCTCCAGGCACAGTACCACCTCTTTAGCTACGAGGACAAATGTTTCCATGAAGAAGGAAGAGGAGGAGGAGGAGGAGGAGGAGGAGGAGGAGGAGGAGGAGGAGGAGAAGGAGGGGGAGGAGGGGAAGGAGGAGACAGAGATAGAGAATAGGAAGGCATCCAAATAATTGAATTCAGAGCACAATCTCTGAATATTACCCCATATGATTTCATTGAAGAGACTTGCTTAATTAAGTAAATATTGGTTGTCTTAGGGTTTTACTGCTGTGAAGAGACATCAAGACCAAGACAAGTCTTGTAAGGACATTTAATTGATGCTGACTTACATGTTCAGAGGCTCAGTCCATTATCATCAAGGTGAGGGTATGGCAGCATCCAGGCTAGCATGTAGGAGGAGCTGAGAGTTCTGCATCTCCGTTTGAAGGCTGCTAGGAGAAGACTGGCTCCCACACGGTTAGGAGTGTCTCATTGCCCACCCCCACAGTGATACATTTTCTTCAACAAGGCCACACCTATACCAACAAAACTACACCTCCTAATATTGCCACTCCCTGGGCCAAGCATATTCAAACCACCACACTGGTGTTTGGTCCCTGGTAGGACAAACTAAATACACATCCTAACTGATGTATTCAGTTAACAGAACAGAGTACACAGCACATCACTAGACTAAAGCAACATTTTATTTTTCTATCTACCAGGTCATTGAATCACCACTTGTGTTCCAGAATCAGTCAGTTTTGCTAGCTCATTTGGAAAATAGTACAAGTTGAATACCATACTGTGATACTGTGCTATAAAGAGATATTTCCCAGCTGCCTGCAGACAGTACTGCTGACCCAGGGCCCTAGGTATTGTGCTTCAGGGGTCATTCTTGGCTGAGGAGGCTTCCCTTGCTGAAAAGCATGTACCTCCTTAGAAACCTCACAAATGCTCAGTGGATAAGTACACAGGCCCAGCTCTTCACCCAGCTCCAGAAAACTCCCAGAGGCCATCTCAACTCCAGAGGAAACCATAGATTTGGCCACTTTCCCCAACCAATTCCTACCCCTCTGTAGATAATGATCTCAAGAACTATCTCAAACAAATATTCCACAACTAATCTTGAGGTTGTCTAGTTACTAGGATATTCAATTTGTGATAGCATGTCAGCATATCCTAGACTTGTACAAAAAGAACCTTGTCTAACTACATTTGATGCTTAATCCAAATGGTATACTAAATGGTTTTAAGAACACATTTCATATCCTCCAGAGTAGTTTTCCCTTAAGACATGTTATAATCAGTTCCAATATATGGAGTTTAGATTGTTCTACCATCATGAATGTTCAGAGCCAATATATGCATGCTAAAACATGACTGTTACAAGTTTTTAAAAATTCAATCAAAATTATATTCTATTTGACTATAATTTCATTTGTTTACTAATGATGCCAAATTGATACTTAATATGGCAGCCTGTGGTCATGATTATTGAAATACACCATTCCTAGCATCCCTCCACAGGCTATGATCCCAGATGCAATCCATCAACCTCATTTCATTGCTGATGGTTGAATTATATCTTGGGTCTCTAAACAAATATCACTCCTACACTGTAGCATTTATCAAAAATCAGTATAAGAAATAGCCATGTAGAAAAAAGTTTCCATATATTTTTATAAAACTTCTTGAAACCATCATATGTTTTTAAAAGCCAATAGCTCCATAAGGGGCCATAAAAATAAATTCCTCTTAGAGTTAGTACTAGAGGGGAAATCTGCCTCCATAGAAAACCTGGCCTGGTGCTTTTTATTAGCTAATAAGAACCTTATATGACTTGTGTTTTCCTTTTCCTCTTGCCTGCCAGAAAAAGGTTAAAAGTGAAGTTTGCACTCAATCTAAGCAGCAATCCTTAGCCTAGGTTTTTCTAGAATGCCTGTCTTGCCAATCACATCGCCTTCCTTTGTTCTTAGTCTCTCAACCTTTCTTGATGGTTGAGATGTATCTGTGAATTCTACTATAAGCATCCTCAAACCTTCTGAATTGAGTGTGGAAATAAAAATCTCCCTGTCATTTTTCCTACCTGACCTACCCAACCCTGCTCCTTTTATTTCTGATGATGAAACCTAAATTTTGTTCAAGTCAATGCTGGTTCAAGATATAAGACAGCTGTTAGTGTGACTGGAGGAATAATACAAGGGGTAGGGATGTGGGTGGGGAGGCGGGTAGTGATGGAGGAGGTCACTATTGTTGAAAAGAGGGGAGAAATCACCTTGGATTTGTTTGAGACAGGCACATGACTGTTTTGATGGAGTTGTTGTTGTTGTTGTTGTTGTTGTTGCTGTTGTTCTGAGACAGAATTTCTCTTTATAGCTTTGGTTGTCCTGGAACTTGCTGAACTTACTGTATAGCCCAGGCTGACCTCAAACTCAGAGATTCATCTGACTCTGCCCCTCAAGTGCTTGGGTTAAAAGCAGGAGCCACCATGCCTGGCTCCAGGCACATGTCTTTTGAGGTAAACATTTAATAGAGGCAGAAAGTATATAGAGATGCACAGGACTCCCGTAGCCTCATGTATGTGTTATGATCAAGGAGGAACGCAGATACACACACAGTATTACCTGTGCACAGCACACCATTACCAGTATATTATCAAAACTCATATAAGCTTCAAAACTTTCAATCGGCCCTTTTTTTGATCATGTTTTTCCCACCCACAGACAGGTAGCAGATACACAGGAAAGACTTTCTTGTGTAATTCACTTATCTCCTTGCTGTGACTCAAAGATAGGGCCAGTGTCCTAAATTCTGAGCATTTTCATTGTAACATAGGCAGAGGGCACTGCTCTTCCAATGGCTTTGATTTTCCCCCTACGGTGTGCTTTAGGAAAGACCCTGCATTGAGCAAAATCTTCACTTGTATCTGTACTCCAAAGACTCAGTGGCTGAGCGCAATTGAGCTACTAGAGCTAGGCCAAGTCTTCCCACCAAGTGTCTCCTTTAAAGGACAGTGGGAGAGGTAGGATTCTGTGCATTCTATGCTGGTAGCTGTGCTGCACGCTGAGGCTCTCTCTCTCTAGTGGTCCTTCCTCCTCTCTTGCATTGCTGAGAGTTTCTGCCCACCTCCTATCTTCCTTTGACTCCCTCACATCTCCCAGGAAATCTCTTATGTATCTCCGATGCCTGGCTGCTTCTCAGATGAGCCAAGCTGATACCCTGGCTCCTATACCCTTCTTGCTCTCCCACATCCTATCCTCAGGACCAGCCTACCCTGGAGTTACACATTTGGCTTCGGTTCCGCTCTTCTCTCTGTTTTCTTTCCTACTCTGTTAGATGGACAGAGGCTATCAAAGCTGGTGATTATATTTCTGCAAATGGAGGGAGGTCAGGGTGCAGGCTTCACAGCAAAAGTTAACTCGGAGCAACTACATATGAACCTTGTAACTTATATGGAAAGATTTTATTTTCTTTCCCAACTCGAGTTATATTCTATTCCTTAATGCCCCATAAATTCCGAGATTAAGCACCAGATCTTAATTTAGTAGAAGAGTAGGAGACTTAGCCAAGGTAGAAGACATGGTACATGGTATCTTACAAGATGGGTAAGATATGTTACCTGAATTCAAAGAGTAAACTCTCAACGAGAAGCAGAAGAGAATTAAATGCATTCACATTTCTTCCATTCTCTCTCCTCGAATTTCTCCTTCACATAACTAATCTCTGCATTTATGCTAATTTAGTCCAAAGAACACATAAGCAAATTATTAACTTTTCATCTCCTGTTGCTGGTTAACATTTACTATTAATATTTATCTTTGTTGGAAGAAATGCATTTTTTAAAAAAAATAATCATACTTAAATTGATCATAAAACTATTTATTATAAGTAGGGCTGGAAAGATGGCCCAGCAGTTAAGGGGAATCATTGCTCTTGCAGAGGACCCAAGTTGAGTTTTCAGCGCCCATGTCAGACAGCTTACAGTTGCTAGTAAGTTCAGCTCCAGATCCAATGTTCTCTCCCAGCCTCCAGGGACAATTGAATTCATATGCATATACCCATGCATGCACACACATAATTAAAAACAAATTTAAATCTTTTTTTTAAATATGATAGGCAATGAATAGCAGGTACAGAAAGTGAATGTTAAACTTAGTCTCATTAGGTTCCAGCCATTATGTTATTGATAGCAGCTGTTTTTACCAGCCCATGTACAGAATATCTTTCGGTCTGTAGCGATGTCTAAAACCTATAGAGGGAATCATTGTATGCATCTCATATGACTAGAGTCCCAGAGTCATGGACACAAAATACTGTGTTTGTCTGAGTCTGTACACACATCTAGAAGCAAGAATGACATGGATTTGCATTTCCAACAATGGCCAGATTGTGGGACATCTCCCACCTGAAAGCCATCATCTTGAGATTAGGAGGGACCAGAAGACAGGAAGTCCATCTTTCCGCCTTGTGTGTAACAATAGCCGTCCAGGTGAATGCCCAACCACTGTTCTTTCCCAGGCTTAAAACCTGCCACCAGTAGGAAAGATCATGCCTCTAACTTTTAGATTATTTGCTGGCATTTATTTTGGCCCAATGGACATTTTAAAAATAGTTACCTTATTTAACAGTGTTGAGCCTCCTTCCAGAGCCATTTAAAAGTCTGGGCTTCCTCTCCTAAACTTCTTTTGTTTTCCAGACATACCACAGCTCTAAGGAGCACATGGCCTACCCCATACAAAAATGTTCAGTAACAAGGTTCCTTGATTATCTACCCAATTAAGTAAATCTCCTTGCCTGGGGGAAACTAAGTTAAAATAACACTGAGGTCTGTCCACATGCCCACAAAAGAAAAGAAACTTAAACCAGGACTGAGAATGCTGGTGTGCAACGAGACTTGTACAACAGCTGTCAGATGAAGGTTCACAAACATATTAGCAATTTCCCAAATGACCATGCACACCCCCACAATCCCTAATGTGTTGCATTTGGGGCTAATGATGGCTTTGAAGTCAACCCTATTAAACAATAAAGGTAACAGTGAATCTGCTCCATCTCTGCTTGTGCTCTGTCCTTATTAAAAGGCCAAGGAAGGCCTTTCTTCTGCTTTTCAGTAATAAACACATAGGCAGCTGTGGTGTACTGGGCAGAGGCTTGGAGATCAGCGGCCTCCCAATACCCTTCTGCAGCCAGCGCTTGCACATGGTTCCAGGCAGAACTCACCATCTTTGTCTAAAGAAACTACCAGACAATGAAGTTTCTCTCTCCTTTCTCCTTCCTGTTCCCTGTTCCCTCTCCTTTCTGTCTCTGTCTTCCCTCTCTTCCTCCCCTCCTCATCCCCCTCCTCCTCTCTCTCTCTCTCTCTATCTATCTATCTATCTATCTATCTATCTCTATCTCTCTAACTCTTTTGGGTTGTTGCAACCATGAATTTCAGGCAGCTCTTTCCTCAGGCCTCACCATTTCCATGAGCCTGCATTCCCAGAAATGTTCCTGTGTAGACTGACTCACTTGGCCATGGCAAGTCTTCAATCAAAATGTAGAAGGGTTCAGGGGAAGTCAAGTCTAGAAGCTGAAAATAATAAAAAGAAGTATTGAATAGCTCTATAAGTGTAAAAATTGGCACTCTGTCTTTTAACCATAAAAAGAACTCAAATATATTTCCCTCATAAAGCCATGTTTTCTTGATATATATGTGGTTCAGTGATGTGAAAACCACTTTAAAGCTAATAAATGGCTAATATTCCCTTTGACCCATGAAGTAGGTAATCATGAAGGTCAAACTTTTGGGGGTTATGCATCCTTCTTTGGGTATATTTATAATAATTCAATGTTTTAAGGCATCTCTTTGAGGCAGTCAACTGTTATTGAGGAATTCATATCTAGCATTAGTGCTGTCCACCACTATAGATAGATATTGTTGAGTGACTTTTGTACTGCACATCTAAAATCTAGTTTAGGCTTCCATCTCCTCCCTCTATCCCCCACAGAGACCTAGCCTGTGGGATCTACCTGGTTTATTGCCATGTTAGTGCTTGATATATAATATGGCTTATTAACAGAGCTCACCATACTTTCTAGGCAAAAGTGTTTATGGGGAAAAAAAACTTTAGATTTATACAAGGGTTGAGACATGTGACTCATATAAACTATAATAAGAGTATTGTTGCTTAAACCTGGGTTTGCTTTGAAGCCTCATCGTTCTGTTCTTGGGAAACCATTAAGCAAAATGCCCTGAAGGATAGGAGAAATCGCATCGAGCAATAAAACGTCAACAAACTAAGGGATTTGGAGATCACACACTTTCATCTAAACATGCCCTTCTCACCTTTCACTTGGCAGGAGTTTGGTTTTTGAAAAGTAATAAACTCTAGCACTCTGGTTGACCTGGGATATGTTTAAGAAATCAAATCCTTGAGCCAGAAGCAGTATGACCTTTTACACGGACACCCCACCTTAGAAAAACCATAGGATGCGAAAAGTAAACAAAAGGAAGACAGAAACATGTGTCCCAATTGTCCAGACATTGGATTTTTGTGATGAGGGTGCACACCAAACACCAAAACCCCAGGACATGAAGAACAACTTTAAGTCTGTTTAAACAGGTGTCTAGTACTGGCTATCTCAGAAAGAACAAATACATATAATCTTGGTGCACAACCAAGATGGTCATGCTCAAGTTTCTCCGTCTAGAGTCCTCTGGGACCTTTATAAACCGAGGACAGACAGTGTTTAGTCTCATATAATGTTTCTAGTCAAGAAGAGCTTCCCATAGCCAAGGAAATTTTCAAGCCACTCACACCCTTTACATCTGTTACTTAGGACTAATAAAAGACATCCAAATTAAAAACCCATAGCAAGTACGTATCTAAACCACTTCATCTTCCACACCTGATTCTCATTCCCCGCCAATGAGAGCAAGCATTTCAAGTCAGACTTCCCATAACTTCTCTCAGCCCATGGTTCTCTGTTCTTTTCTCAGCCTGGTTCTCTTTATGATGTAGACAGACCCCATGCCTTTCCTAGCAAGAAAGGATCTCTGTTTACAGTACAGAATTACAGAATTAGGAATTTAATCCAGTAATTAGAGAATTCTTCTTTAGCTGGGGAGAGAGGAAAATAGATGGTAAACATTCTGTATTAATGGCTTGATCTCAACATGTATGTTTAATAGTCAAGGCAGATTACTATCAAAAGAGGGGTTGGAGAGATGGTGCAGAGGTTAAGAGTGTTTGTTTCTCTTGCAGAAGATGGGGGCTCAGTTCTCAGGACCCGAATGTTGGCTCACAAACACCTGTAACTCTAATTCCGAGAATACATTGTTCTATTCTGACCTCAGTGGGCACTAGGCATAGTGCACACACATGTATGCAAAATGTTCATTCACATAAAAGAAATAAATCTAAAACAATTTTTAACTAAGTGAAGATTAGGTTGGGATATAAAACAATGTTAGAGTGCTTGTCTAACATACACCAAATTTACCTCAAAACTAAGACATGAAAAATATCAGGAATATGTGGATGATGCTATTATTATAGTCTTAGAATAATAAAAGTTTAACTGGAGGAACATATTTATAAAAACACACCACGATATCTTAAGCAGTTAAGTTCCCTTTTGGAACAATGAATGTTGCCTAGTGGAATCTATAATTTTCAAGTAAAGGAAAGTAAAGGAGCCATAACAGAAGGTCATTCCACAACCCTGGGTTGTTATCAAGCCTATATGTAGAAACCATTGTCCCAAGGTTTGGGATGATGAGATGGGGCTAATATGTATTCACAGGTATTAGTCATCTAATGAATTCTCACTTCCTGTGACAGTGTTGAGAATTCAGTGTCTGGAAGAGTCCAACTGTATTTTCACCCAGAGGCACGGGATGAGTAGAAATCTTGCAGAATGGCAAGAGTATGACTTGTCTGAACACAAGGAATCATCCCTCTGTCACTGTTACCACATAGGAATGCCAGCCCAAGGTTGCCAGACTTTGTTTGCCATAACAGCATAAGAAAAAAAAAGCCATATGTAATAACCTCTAAATTCTTTCTGCCCATGGTTTAACATTTGAACTACATATGAAGGCCAGATACTCATGCCTATGAATTTATGCAGTTCACAGGCCAAGAAGCTTAGTGTGTGTGAGGGCGAGGGAATCTTATCAAGAAATTGAGGACAAATGTTTGGACTCTTATCAGATACAGTGTTAATATTTAGCAGAATATACTGCAAAAACCATCCACCAACAATCAAAAATGACCTCAAGGAAATAAAATGGAAATTTTGCCAAGTCAATGAATTTAGTCAACCATGAAAAGTATATAGGCTCAGGCCAATAATTCAGAGTTAGGTTAAAACCCCCCTTGAGTGAAGACACCTTTACCCAATCATTCTTCTTTATAACATTACATTTTTAAAAATCATGATTATAGCATATTAATATATAAGAATGTATTACAGCAGTTTGTTCCCAAAACACTAG
Source organism: Grammomys surdaster (assembly GCF_004785775.1). NCBI lineage: Eukaryota > Metazoa > Chordata > Mammalia > Rodentia > Muridae > Grammomys > Grammomys surdaster. Next base: position 115,555 of record NW_021627861.1, read on the forward strand.
AAATAACTAAGTTATGCAGTAATCAGAGCTAGGTTTGAGTCCATTGTGTACAGTCTGCACAAGAGGCGTGCAAAGACTCTTTGCTATCAACGATACTACCAAACGTCATTTCATAGCTAACAAGTCAGAATGAAAGAAGTGGGCTACAAGTATGTATCTCTCTGTTTTCTTACGTGTTTATATTTTTATGATTATATCTTAGAATAAAAGGTTAAAAAAATAAAGGAAACCAGAAAACAATTTGAAGCGAATGATAAATACACCCAAGCTGGCGCAATAACAGGGCTGTGGGCTGCTATTTACTGCTTCTACTAGGAAAGAAGAAAAGCTAACACACTATGAGCTTTCCTGTGAGGATGCTGTCCTTCAGAGAAGAACCAACCCCAAATAGGTAGAAGAATCAAGGACACTATTGAGGCAGGCAGTGCAACTAGCTTAGCAACCTGAAATTGCCTTGGGCTATGCACACACACACACACACACACACACACACACACACACACACACACACCTCTTTTAGTAATGCACTTGTCAGCCTGAGACCTTAGCTACACACACTGTGAACATTCACTTGACTCTGGACAATGCATGCGGTAACCTCGAGCCCCAATCTGCACTGAGCTGCTTAAAACACCCTCCTCCAACAATGGCTAAGTTTCTCTGCCCCTGATGACAATCAACCTTGAACAATTGCCACTCAACCACATCCCAAATATAACAGGAAGGAGGATAAATCCTGTCTAGACTGGTTTTAGGTCCCTGCCCAATAAACAAACTGTGTCCTCCAAATGAAGATTTAGTGAGAAACCCCTATTTACCATCTTAGTTTGCTTTATATCGCTGTGATAAACAACCATGGCCAAAGTCAACTTGAGGAACAAAGAGTTCAGTTTTAGCTCACAGTTTATAGTTCTTCATGAAAGGATGTCATGGCAGGAACCTGGAGGCAGAAACGGAAGCAGAGATTGTGGAGGAACACAGCTTGCTGCTTTGATCCCCCTGCCTTGTTAGCCTGCTTTCATATACAACCCAGGACCACCTGCCTAGCAGTGGTATCTCCGGCACCAATCATTAATTAGTTAAATGCCCTACACACTTGCCTTTACAGGTAATATGGTGGAGACATTTTCTCAATTAAGGTTCTCCTTTCCAGATAGCTCTGGCTTATCTCAAGTGGAAAAAAAAATTACCCAAGACATTGTCTCCTGCTTATGTATTGGAAGTGGACAAGATTAAAATCAAAATGCATTGTAGGAAGGCAAGTAGTGAGAAAGTTACATAACTTAAAAGCCTGTCAGTCAAAACAGAGAACCACCCATACTGTGTCCCTTAACAACAAAACTTCTTTTTCTCTTAAACCCCATAAAAAAACATGTGATTATAATCTGCCATCCTTGACCCAGAAGCTATCCCCATTAGCAACCTCTCACAAAGGAAAAATTAGTGTTATCCAATGTAGTTTCACTGGAAATACAAACCACACTCAAGGGCAGGCCTTCTCCTGTAGTAAATGGCCAACACAAAACAAACTCAGTGTATTTGGAAAGGTTTTTGTTTGGGTTGGGTTGGGTTGGGTTTTGTTTGGTTGGTTGATTTGAGGTTTTCTTTTTGTTTTCCTTTTTCTTTTTCTTTTTTTTTTTTGATTTGGGGTTTTCTTGTTTGTTTTGGTTTTGGTTTGATTCATAATGCTTTATCTGGGCATTTTTTAAACCTTACAGCCTGCTTATATATTATGGTTTCCGATGTTGTGTTGTTATGGGTTTTCTATATGTGCGTGTCTTTGCTGTGTATGTGTTCCTGCTTTTTGTTGTTGTTGGGGAGGGAGGTTGGCTTGTTTTTGCTTTTTCTGAGTGTTTGTTTTATTCTATTCTTGTTTGTTTTCTAAAGAGACAGACAAAGAAAGATTGGAGTTGGCTGGGTAGGGACGTGGGGACAATCTGGGGAGAGATAAGGAAGGGGAAACCACAAACAGAATATATTGTATGAAAAATCTATTTTCAATTTTTAAAAATAGAAAAGAGAGGAGGAGGGGGGGCTAGGGATGTGATTCTGTTGATAGAGTGCCTGCCCTGCATATGTAAGACTCTGAGTTGAATCCTCAGCATTAAAAAACAAACACAAGATCAGGAAAAGACCTAAAATATCAATGTCAAAGACGAAAATCATCATTCCATTAAAAAGACAACAAAAATATAGTAACCAATTCTAAGAGGACAACATCTGAAAGAAAGGGAGAAATCCTTTGAAAATCGTAAATGATAAATAATATCAAGAACTGACCAATGGGGTTGCACAAAAACAACACATTTCTGCATGGCAAAGGACACGAGAGTAAAATGACAGCTTGTGGGTGAGCGGAAACATTTGCCAGCCCTACATCTTGCAGGGATTATAGCTAGAATATAAACAAAGAACTAAAACATTAAACATCAGTTACATGGCCCCTTTCTGGTCTCCTGGCCTTGGCCCATATTTCTCCCACCTAGATATGTACATTTAACAGTTAGAAGCTAGGATCTGCATTTGAGCAAGAATATACAGTATTCATCTTTCTAAGCCTGGGTTATCTCACTTAAAATAACATTTTCCCAGTTCCATCAATTTCCCTACAAATAATTTCATTTTCCTTTTCATCTGAAAAAAATTGCATTGTGGGTATGTACCATGTATCATTATCCATTTCTGTTGATGGATGTCTATGCTGACTTCATTCTCTTGTTGCTGAGAAAAGAACAGCAGTGCTTTACCCTAGCCAGCATGGCTATGATTAAAGGGATGTTGGCAAGAGCCAGGCACGTTAACCAAGAAACACTGATATGCTGCTGGCAGAATTGTTGTTATTAGATGATCCCTAAGGAATTTAAGTCAGTATACAACAGTGGTACCTCCACATCCATGTTTATTGAAATACAACTCACAGTAGCCAAGATACAGAGCCAGCTCTTGTCCATCAGCAGAAGGACGGATGAGGAAGATGTGGTGCACAACACACTCATGTACATGCACACACGGTGGAGTTAAGTCAGCCATAAAGAACAAATGTGTGACATTTGATTGTGTCATCTGCAGAAACGTGGATGAAACTGGAGATTATTGTGCTAAGCAAAATAATCCTGACTCAGAAAGATAAAGGCCACGTTTCCTCTCATTACAGGATCTAGATTTAAATATATGTGTTGGAGGGAAGGGGACTTTTAGGTGGGTGAGATGAAATCAAGGAGTGGGAGAGCAAGCGCGGATAATGGAGAGGGTGAGCATGAGCAAAGTATTTACATGCCCTAGGTCATGTTAGCTGTCGACTTAACACAACCTACATTCAGCTGGGAAGAGTTGAGAAACCTCAAAGAATTATTTAAGTCAGATTGGCCTGTAGGTATCTCTATAGGGGCATTGTCTTGATTGCTAGTTGATGTAAGAAACCCCAGCCCACTAGGGGCTTTTTATATTCTTTCTTTGGGTTAACCCTCTGACTTAGTTAGGATTTCCATTCCTATGAAGAGACACCATGACCAAGGTAACTCTTATAAAGGACAACATTTTATTGTGACTGGCTTACAGGCCCTTGATCCACTTGCCCTAAAATGGTATCTATCTTTGTTGGTTGAGGTATGTTTCTTGGAAGCAATGCAAATAAATAGAACCCATTCTCTAATCCAGTTTGCCAGACTGTATCTTTATGTGGAATTGAAACCACTGATGTTTAGATTGCTTTTGAAGGATGTGTGTTGGCTCCTGTCATCTTGCCGATTTTCTAATGTTTTCTTCGTCCTCGTAGGATTAATTGTCCTCATATTGTTTATTTATTCTAGTGACATATTGTTTATCCTTCTCTTCAGATCTAAGTATCCTTCCAGGATCCTCTTTAAATCTTGTCTAGTGGTCATAACTTTCTTTAGTCTATTTATATCATGGAAAGATTTTTATTTCTTCTTCAAAGTTTTGGTAGATAGTTTTGCTTCATATAGTGGTCTTGGATAGCAGTTGTGGATAAATTCTAAGCAGAACTCAAAATAAATCTTTGGCTCTAAATTTCTGTTGAATAAGCAGACAATATTCTGATGCATCTTCCTCTACTAGTGACCTGACCCATCTCTTTTGTAGCTTCTGATACACCTTCTTTTCTCTGTGTTTTTAGTGTTGTTTTAGCATAATGTGTCATAGACTTTGAATTTGATGTTCTCTGGGCTTCTTGTACCAAACTGGGAATATTTTTCTATAGATTTTGGGATCTTTCTTCTATAATTTTATTGAATATATTTTCTATGCCTTTGGTGAAATGTTCTCCTTCTTATAAATGCCAATAATTCAAAGATTTAGTATTTTCATGGTGCCCCAGAGCTCTCTCATGGCCCATTCATTTATTTTTAAAAGATATGTTGTGACCTTTAGTAAATGAGAAAGGAATGTTAACATGTAAAGGACGTCTAGAAAAGGCATGAAGTTAATACCCTGTGTGATGACAAAAGGCTCACGGCCTTTCCTGAGATTAACATTTGTAGCAAAAATATTCATAATTCTTTAGGTTGTGCTGAAAGTTCCAGTCAACACAGTATAGCAGGACAAAGCAATCAAAGAGATGCAAGATGCTAGTTTGGGGGACGATAGTAAAATTGTCTTCACTCACAGATTGCTATAGCAAATCCTATAAAATTCACAAATAAACTAGAATTAATAGTCACCTTTTTAAGTCCTCAGGAAGATTAATTTTAAAAAGGAATTGACTCTCTATAAACTAGCAATGAATAGCTAGAAATGATATTCTAAAATATTTTAGTTATATCTCAAAACAAACAATTTAGAAGCAAATTTAACAAAAATATGTATAATATTTATTCATAGAAAACAACAAGACATTGTTGGGAAAAGCTGAGGAAGGCATAAGCAACAAAAAATGATGTGGTAGAGACATGACCAATGGAACAGACTCCAGAAATAGACCCAATTGTATATGGCTAATTGCTATTTTTAACAACATTCCCAAGTAAATCATGGGGGAAAGTGTTTTTTGATGGTGGTTTTTTTTTTCTAGTGGGGAGCCCTAGAACAATCTGATGTCTACATGAGTATCATTATTTCTTTTGTGTCAATTTAGCTGAGCCTCCATTTCCAGATGTTTAATCAAACATTCTAGGTGGTGCTTTGTGATATGAGATTAAAATGATATCAGTGAACTTTAAGTAAAGCAGATTGCCTTCCACGATGGAAGTGGCTCTTGCCCAATCCATTGAGGTCCCGAGTATAACACCAAACAAAGAGAAATTCTGTGCTTCCGTTAGTAGATTGCCCCCGACCTTGAATTGCTACTCTTCCTAGAATTTCTGGCCTACTAGCTTACCTCAGCAAATTTTAGGCTCACTATACCACCAACTGTCTCATTCTATAAGCCATTATCTTTAAAAGACTCACTATCACACTCTCTCTTCCTCTTCTCTGTACTACACACACACACACACACACACACACTGTTGGCACTAGTTCTCTGGACGACCCAAACACATAGGATAAAAGAACATGAAGAAAAATAATTGTGACTGGATATAAGCAAAACTTTGTTTTAGACAGGAACCATAACGTCTTTACAATAAAAGACAAAATTTATAATTTTAAGCAACACTGTTATTTAAAAAATTGGTTTTAAGAGTCATCACTAAAAAAACTGAAAGTCAAATCCTAAATTTATAAAATGCCTTACAAAATACCCACAATGTATATTTCTAGCAAAGAATTTACATTGGCAATCTGAGAAGTCAAAATTACAAACCAAACTCTTCCTCCAAAATATAGGCAAAATACTTGAGCCAGTACTTTGCAAATGAAAATATGCATATGGTGAACATATTTTTGAAAAAAAATATTCACAATCATCATTTATTAGGAGAAATGACAGATGAAAAGACAATGAGACATTTGTATCTAGTCACCAGAACAAACTTCAAAAGGAATCAAGTACTTCACTTATACGCAGCATGGTTGTGGGGATATAAAACAATATGGCCTCTTTAGAAAATTTATAATTTTTATGTTGAACATATACCTACCATATGCACCAAAACTTCTACTAAGGACTAATTAATTCAAGAGACATGAAAACACATATCCACAGAACATACAAAAATGTTTATAGCTGCTGTATTCATAGTGTCACTAAACTGGAACCAGTCTACATAGCCATTATTAACTACATGGTTAATCAAAAGTTTTCATGCTCACACAGTGAAACAAGACAAAAGATAAACCCAAACTACTGATATATGCAATATAGAATAATTTGAAAACTATTACTCTGAGCAAACAGGGCCTGACACAAAACCATATATCCTTTGTGTATATTTCAAGAACCGATAAGACTATACTGTTTGTAAAATGGGAAGGGAGAGGTTACTGAGTATGTGGAAAGGATCAGTAGCACATCCACCACAAAGTAAGATGCGGGAATTTGTAAGTTAACTGGAAATATTCTGTACTGTGGAGTAGGTTCTTTATTACACAGATGTAAATTGTAGATGATCAATGATGAAGGTGATAGTAGATAGATAGATAGACAGACAGATAGATGATAGATAAATAGTAGACAGATAGATAGATAGATGATAGATAGATAAGTAGTAGATAGATAAATAGTAGATAGATAGATAGATAGATAGATGATAGAAGATAGATAGATAGATGATAGACAGACAGATAGATGATAGATAAATAGTAGATAGATAGATAGATAGATAGATAGATAGATAGATCCATCAAACCACACCAAAATGCATTTTCTTGCATGTGCATAGATCTCTTGCCTGGTGAAATAATCAGCAGCTGAAAGCTCTTAGCCTTTCTTGCTTCTTGCACACTAAGGACCAGCCCACTATCCCTCAGCTCTTGTCTGCTGTCCTAAAAGAGTACTTATGGGTATACTGAAAATACAGATTCCTGAGTGCTATTCCTGGGAATTCTGACCTGAATTATGCAATCCCAGGCAGCACAGGGACCTGTGTTCCTTGCTCACTCACACCTCCTCTGTGTCAGATCTGAAGTTACTGCTGCAAGGAAGGCTGTGTGCTGAAGCTCCACGCCCCCTAGTGTCTGAGACTGCTGTTGGTCCCTAACCCCCACTTCTTGAAGAACAACTGTTTTCCTCAGTTAAGCAGCTCAAAAGACAAATGACATCACTCCTATCATTTATTCACAAAATTGTGATGGCTCTGAGACAAACCAACAGAAAACCCATGCTTTGTCTTGGGCCCTGTCCTTTTAGTAATCCTGGGCCTCTAGCGGGAGAGATGACGTTTGCAAAGGCAACCCTCCAGCTCTCTGTCAGTGCTTGGCAGAAGAGTGGGCTCTCTGAGTTACCCCCAGAGACCTGGGATTGAGGATGAAATCCCCTAATGGAAAATTAAGGAGAGACTCTGCTCTGGTCACGATGACTAAGGAATTCTTATTATTTAACTATTTTGTTAAATCACAGCATGCGTTTTCTGTAGTCTGCACTGCAAGACCACAAAAAAAAAAAAAAAAAAGTCACAGTGGTTAGGAAATCCCTTTGTCTGAAAGCCATCGTTTGCTACTTGATCTGGTTAGAAAATCATCAACAATTGTCCCTCCAAAACCATGACTTCGGAATGTACACGAGATTCTCGTCACGTAGAGAGCTATGATTGTGACTTCCACAAAAGCAAGGCTTTAGGTAGCAGCCCCTAGCTTACAAAGGGGACTTCATATACACGGGAGACTTCCTGTCTACATTTTGCAGGTCCTAGAAGACCAGGTACGACATTAGACCTCTTCGAAACTGCAAATCCTGCTCCGGTCTTATTCACCCTTTAACGTGTGTTTTAATCAATCGCAGTAGTCGAAAGCTCATGGGACCCAACATTAACTCAGCAAAGAGATGAGGCAAGTCTCTGTGTGCATGGGTAGAGCAAGGAGGGAAAGGAGAGAGTTTAGAAGGCAGATGACAGCTGGAGAAAACTCAATAGCTCGAGAACAATAAATGGGGTGAGACGCGAACTCAGAACTGGGCGATTTGGAACGCAGAGCGCAGGACCGACCTTCTCTGTGGCTTTACTGGGACCCTGGCAACGGCTGCTAGTACTCACACACACCACGATTACTCCGGAAGACAGAGTATACATATGCCAGAATTCGGTGCAGTTCTTGCTAGTGAAACATTCTGTTTCTGTATGTCTTCCCAACTCTCTTTAGCAAAAGGAACAACCAATGTCAGACTTGTTACTTCCCTAAACATTCCCTCTTGTCAAAATGATAGTAACAGAATTCTCCTAGCCAAAGAGCTCAGAAGAATCCCAAGGGCTGTTTTTCCTGTTTTACCATGTTAATGACATTTCTAGGACTCGTCACATTTCAAAGTTTTAGAACTAGAAATGACATCGGAAAAAGTCTAGTCCAGACTCTTAATTTCACATATTAAGCTATGTATGCAAAATATATATGATTAAGCCTAGACTACATACCAGGAATCAGAAGGAACTAGAGACAGACAGGCCCTTGAGAACCAAGCTTCCTTTTTCTCCAACTCGGGGCTGGTGGCTGTGAATTTATATTAATATTGGCTTGCTTGAATTGTCTCTGTAGCTTCTTGCTATATAAGTTATAGTTCTTCATAGTGTCTCTAAACATGCTTTTTTTGAACTCAAGACATAGAATAGTAAAACTAAAACATAAAGCGTAAAAACATAAACACACTCCCCTGTGAATTTATGCTCTAACTAGAGTAATGGACACAAATACATAAATAAGTACCGAAACATCTAAGAGTGATTTAAATAAAAAAGTAAACAAAAAGTCCCAGTAGCATCAGCAACTGACTCAGATGGAGACACTAGAAAAGACTTCAAAAGGTAGGCAATGAGACAAGATAATGAAAGGAGAGAAAGAAGGAAGTGGAATTCTTGAGGCGTTATTCCAGCCAAAGCCCGAAGCATGGGAATCTTTAAGAAAGAGCATGGATGCCTCTGGAGTTCATTTTGAGTGAGAGAGAGTGAGGCAGAATCATAGCAGGGGCAATCCAGTAACGAGCCAGCAAGGCATAGCCTGTAGTGACACAAAGGCCATGAAGGCAATGGAGGGACAAGCCAACCCCCAAATCAGAGAGAGGACTCATCCCAGCCTACCACACAGGACACCTCTGATGGTACTGAATAGGTCTCTGTTTCTGAAGTTATAGTGTACCCACATCCACAGAGACCCAGTTGTTGTACATTATAAATCAGGCCACAGAACAACAGCAAGATGCATGAAAGAGAAACAACCCCCAAAGAGGCATGGTTGGCTAAAGAAGCCCTGAAAGGAAAGTGGCACAAGAGGAGATTTACCTGGGATGTGTAAACCATGGAAGACACCATAGGATCTGAGTGCAATTATCTCTCTCCAACGCTTAACTACTGCTTTCTACTAATTGTGCACTCAAGGCTATATTTCACATCTGCACAGAGAAGCTTCTGGACCTTCAGTTGATGGTTGGTGCTCATTGTCAACTGGAAAGAGTCTGGAGTCACCTAGGAGATACCTCTCAATACACCTGTAAGGGATTATTTGGATTAGGTTAGCCTCTGGGTGTGCTTGGAGGGAATTATGTTAATTAGATCAGTTGAGATGAGAAGATTCACAGTAAAAGGCAGCACCATCCCCTAGGCTTAAGTCTAGGACTTCACCAAAAGAGGAAGAAGCTAGCTGAGCACAAGCATTGTCCCTGGCTTCCTGTTGGTGGATATAACTTGATGAACCTCTTCAAGCTTCTGCTGGCTTGACTTCCCTGATATGACAATCGTACCCTTAAACTATGAGCTGACACAAACCTTAAGCTGCTTTCAGCAGGATGCTTTGTTACCTCAGCAGGAAAAGTTACTAAGACGTTCAGTCACTCGAGGTCAAGCTCCATACAGTGAGTAATTAGAGACAAGAGGCAGATGGATGCCACTGAGCCCTACAGAGCCAGTGGCCTGATTTGCCATCCAGGTATATGGCATAATAATGCCTCCAGCTATAGAGGATACATTTGAAACATGGGGCCTGATTTGTTTGTTGCTATCCAGAACACAATGCACAGACCACACTGCTAAAGTATAAATAGATCCCTCTTTTGACAGAATAGATAATTCAAGGAAAATTTTAGAAATAATTGCACCCCAAACACTGACCATCCAATACAGATGTTCAAACCAGTGGGCAGCCAGTGACAACTATAGTTTTCTGAGACCAGAGGGAACAGCATATTTACCAAGAACAATTGGTCAGTCAATTATTTTATCATCTGCAGATACTCTACTATGCATCTCAGTAAATAGACCAGAAAAGGAAAATTTATAGACAACTATAAAGATGTCAAAAAATAAATTAAAAAGGCTTTATATTTAACATGTACTTTAGTCTTAATTTTGAGCACTAAGAAAGAAGTATGCAACTTTCATTAATATAAAAAAAATCAGAGGCTGGAAAGATGGCTCAGAGGTTAAAAGTTCTGGCTGGTGTTCCAAAGGTCTTAAGTTCAATTCCCAGCAACTACATGGTGGTTCATAACCTTCTCTATCGAAATCTGGTGCCCTCTTGTGGTGTACAGGCATACATGCAGGCAGAACACTGTACACCTAGTAAGTAAATAGAATCTTTTAGAATTTTTTCAATACCTACTCATTTTTTTAAAACACTGACTAAACAAATAGACCAAGGAGGAAAAGACAAGTTATGCACCTTTTCCAAGCCTCACAGCCTGGGTCCAGAGCTTCTAGGTGTCATTTCCACAGATGAGCCGAATCTAGACTGTCCTGCCTTAAACAGTAATAAAGAACTGATCAGGTGACTGTAAGACCATATTTGGGCACACATCAACAGTGCTGGCCAACAGGTCAAAGAAAAACACAGAGTTGGATTTGTTCATTCTCTTATGGGAAACTGTGTACTTAGGGATTAGAAATTGAATATTCAAGAACTCAGATACAACCCATAAGTCCAAACCAGGTATCATTAGGAACGATACAGGGACTTACAACCTGCCTGTCTGGAGCAACTAAAGAACATCTAACACCACACTGAGGGCCCTGGCCAGGCTGAGTAGGGAGACAGGGAGTGCCTCCTTCCAGTCTCCCTGTAGAAGGCAGCTGGGTTTCTTCCTCTGCTTGCCTTCGAGAACACACATCTCACAAGCACGCCTTGTGCTCCCACATTCTAAAAATACACTAGTTAAGACAAGAAGCACTGACTCTTGTTTCCTGCACTATCCTGAGAGTTTAAGGAGCTGAGAAAAAAATTCTAGCAATTCGAGACGTTGTGTTTAATGGGACGTTGTCTCATGAGTGTCTGTCTCTTAGGAGTTCTTAAATATTGGCTGGCTTGAGGTCTCTGTTTCTACTCAACTAGACATTGCACATGCTTCTCCATGTTTACCTCAGAGAGTTTCCTCTGACTCACCCAAGCCTGGAAGAGCCTCTGAATTCTTGAGGAGTCATCTTTCCTTCTCGTGTTTTTAGTGAACATTTACTCCCTTGTAGAATCCTTCGTTCCACTTTCCTTTCTCCTGAAATTCGTTGACCACTTTGTCTACCTGAGCACTGTTCTAATTAGTTTCTAATTGAATTTAATATCCATTCATTTCCTAATTAAATCATCACAGCTCTTTTGCATATCCTCTCCTATCTGCTTTACTCTTGGATCCTGGGCACTTAACATTTATTCCTCTCAGAAAGTAAAGCATTCACCTCGTTTTTTATAAAACTGACGTACACATGGCTCGTTCCAGTGAAATGGAAAAGTTCTCCCTTCCATGCTTTCTCTGCTATTTTGTCTTCCCTCTGAGATGTCCTGAGTGGCAGATCGTAACCAAAAGGAGACCTAGAAGAAGGATGGAGACAGGTGAGGAGGGAGGGACAGGCCGGGGAGGAACATAGAAGGGAAAGGTGGTGTGCCACTTTATACTCCTTTTTAAAAGATTTATTCAGTGTGCATGAGTGCTTTGCCTGCACGTATACATGTGTACAGTGTTAGTACATGCTGCTTGAAAGTCAGAAGAAGGGCTCAGATCCCCTGGAACTAGAGTCACAGATGGTTATAAGCCACTATGTGAATTTGAGGACACTTCCCCCTGATCCTATGCAAGAACAGAGGAAACTCTTGACCATTCAGTCATATCTGGAGCACCACTTCATACTTCTGATGAACTTCAAAACGTACCCCATCTTTATGTGCTCCTTCCTGTTTTCCATTTTTATAAACCGAAAAGAGAACACTAATTGCTTGATGAACACACTTCAGTGTGATATTTTTCAGGATGAGAACCAGGTAGATGTGGTAGATGGGCACTAAGAATGGAAGTTCCTTAAAGCCTGATCAACAGCTCTGAAAGGCCTTAAACTTTGGTCTTTCCAAAGTTATATCTCCTTAAGAAATGATCCTTCCTCTCAACCCATTGAGAACTTTCCTGCTGTGTCAGTTTGAAGTCACTCTAAATCCTGACTCAAGAAGTTTGTAGAATTAAAATCTGGGCCTTGGAAACCGTGAGTGATCCAACTACTCATAAGAAAGAAGGCCAAAATTCAAACCTCAGAGCCACAGTGCAAGGGCAGAGCCTCTCCCTGCTCCTGTGGCATCTGACTCCATTCTTCAGGAAAGGGAAGAGCAGTAGCTTTCGCAGACAGAGGCCCCAGGCTATGCCTTAGGTGATCACTAAACTCTCAGGCTACAGAGCCAAGGAGCTTTCTGCCGGTTCTGTCACCTTTCTCCAGCCATTCTGTCACCAGAACCCTGAAATGACAAAAGTAAAGAGCGATGTTGGAGGAATGCCACAGCAGGAGGTAATCAACTTTTCTGCAGTTTTTATAGCAACTGAAGAAAACATTGACATCTGTGTGTGTGTGTGTGTGTACATGCTCATGAGAGCATGTGCCCATACGTATGCCTATATGTGGAGGACAGAAACCAATGTCAGGTATCTTCCCACCTTATGCATTGAGGTAGACTCTCTCACTGAACCTGGAGATAGATTATGTATTTGCCCGGCAGGCTGACCAGTGAGTCCAGGAATCCATATGTCTCCACTTCTACAGTGACTAGGTTAACAGATGAACACCACAGGGCCTGGCTTTCAGATGCGAGCCAGGGCTCGAACTCAAGTTTTTATGCTTATATATCAGGCACTTTCCAGCCCCATAGAAAATATTTCATGTGGCAATAAAATAGGACAGAAACAGAGTAGTTGGAAGGAAAACCTAAGTCTGAGGGCTTGACATGTATGTAGTTCAGTGGGAGAGTGGTTGTCTAGCATTCACTTGAAGCTTTGGGTTTAAGCCCAGCACCACTGAATGAATGAATGAATGAATGAATGAATGAATGAATGACAGGTGCTTTGCTGTCAAGGGGACATTTAGTTAGTTCACAAGGTTCCTGATGGTCACAGCTAGAGGGAACACTGCTGGAACCTAGTGGATAGATTAGGGATGTCCTTAAAGACCTTGCAATACTCTAAATAGCAAACACCCTTAGTACCAGGGCCCAAACCAGGCTTCCCAATGCTAAGGCTGACTCTGTGCACTCAGTCTTCATTTATGATGTATGGAGAAACAGAAGAGACTTCAGAGGGGCAGCTGGGGGCAAAAGAACTGAAAACAACTGCTTGGCTAGAGGTGGAGAGTTCCACACTTTGTAATGGGAACTGGTGAGCCAAAACATATCTGTTGTTTCTATTAACATCCTCTTTGCTGACCATGTAGAAAGCCAGCACAGCCAAGGATGCAGAGAGTCCAGCCAATGAATGTAGACAAAAGCAGGCTTTCTGGACCAGGAGTCTCTTGCTCTGGCTGCCATCGTCTGCCTTCCTGGAGACAGAGAGGGGACCCAGGCAGCCACCCAGCCTGCTTATCTCAACAGCATTGCTGCTGGCTGGGAACGCCTGCCAGTGTCTACTCCCTCACTGCCCAGCCTCTGGCTGTCAGCACCTGGAGCTGGGCCAGCAGGACTGGGTGGGGAGGCTGGTACCAGACACCCAGGCCTGTTCTCTGTCCTCCCTTTACTAATAAATGGCTTTCCTGGCGCAGCTGCCACATGGATCGGTGTCGGCATCGGCTCCTTGTCGGCTAGACAGACATTTTTCTATGCCTGATTGGAGCATGTAAGACAAAAACTTTGGGGGGTTGTTGTTTTGTGAGATGCACCCTCACACATTTTCTCCATCATTAAGCAGTCATAAATCAATCTGCCAAGCAGTTAGTTAACCCCTCTGTGAAATTCTTTCCAACCCTTCCAGAGCTGGGCTAAGCTGGGAGAATCAGACAGAGGATTTTTAGACCCCTGGTGCCTTCCTCATCTTGCTTTCCCTGCTCTGTGGTTTAAGATACAATCTGTGAACACACACACACATACACATATACACATGCATACACACATATACACATGCATACACACATATACAAATATACATTATAAACACACATGTACATACATATACACATACATATATACACACATGTGTACACAATGCACATATACACACATATGCACACATACATACACACATTGTAAACACACACATACATACATATATACATACCACAGACTCACACACACATATACTCATATACACACGTACATACACACACATATACACATACACACATATACACATACATACACATACACACACATATACACATATACATACACACATATATACACATACCACACACACATACACATATACACACATGCACACACCTATACACACATACATATGTAAACACATGTGTACACACATATACACATGCACACACATGCATTACATACATATAAACATACACACACACATACAAACACACATATACACATACATTTGCACTCACACACACTCATATACACATGCAGACACACATATACACACATACACATGTAAACAC
>NW_021627862.1:0-25187 GCF_004785775.1 Grammomys surdaster
CTGTAGACACCCTGTCTGTAGACTTTCTGTAGACACCCTGTCTGTAGCCTTTCTGTAGACACACTGTCTGTAGACTTTCTGTAGACATAGCATAGATTGTCCACTCAGAACCATCTCATGACCCTCACTCTGCTGCCTTCCCACTCATGTTTACCAGCTCTCCAGTTAGCAGTGGTAGAGATATTGGCTGTGGCTTTTGGACATATGTATGTTACTCCAAGACTCTCCTAAATCACCTGGCTATCTGAGAGCATTCTGAGCCCTGATTTGTCTTATGAGTGGGTGGCAGGTGGATGCTCAGGAATTTTAGCTGCTTCCACTCAGCAGATTTAGCTTCTTTTTACATTCATTCCTACTGCTCCCTTCTCATCCTTAACAACCTGACCATGTAGACCCTCTCCCCGTCCATCAGTTATCTTCTCACTGCCTTTACAGTGCTGGGACCACTTGAATATACTTGTCTATTAACTCTGTTTGAGCAGTCTGTTCTCTTTTATTTAATTCATCTTCACAGTTCCTAAATGATGAGCACATACTACATATCCCGCACATTGCAGGAACCCAGAATTATTTGCTGAATAAATGCATAACAAAGTATTTTATATTTTCCCATGGACCACGTTTTTCCATTTATATCACAGTAATGGAAAACACGTCGAAATCATATTACATTCTATTCTACTCTTGGGTGAAAAACACTGATGATGCTTCTCTCATTAAAGACACTTCATTTTTGAAAACTCTTCCTTTTCATCTGTTCCTGAACAGCTAGTCAACATTGGAAGTCTGGGTAGAATGCTAAATGCCATTTACAAACCAGAGTTAAATATCAAACGAAAAGATCTAAATGTTCTAAAGTCTTGAACTGCCAGAGAACTAACAGTAATGTTTAAACACAAATCAAAATGGTTTTCTAAACAGTGTTGCATGTAACCTAAATGGCTACAGTAAAAGGGTTGTGGGTGGCTTTGTACACACAGCAGATTAATCCAAGGTATAACTTCACGAGGTGACATACTGTAATCTATTTTGTAATCACTATATCCAGGAGGCTGAGGCAGGAGGATCAAAAGTTTGAAGCCAAGCTAGGCTATATAGTGAGATCCTGACTCAAAATAATCAACCAACCAAGTACAATCCAAGGTGAACTATAATATGCTTTAAGAATAACTTGGGGTCTAGAGAGATGCTCAGCAAAGCTTATTGCCCTTGCAGAGGACCTGGTCCAGTTGTCAGCACCTACTGGGTGATTTACAACAAACTGTAACTACAGTCCCTGCAAGGACATCCAACACCCATTTCTAGACTAGCAGGGACCTGTAAACCTACCACACACACACACACACACACACACACACACACACACACAAAGAGAGAGAGAGAGAGAGAGAGAGAGAGAAAGAGAGAGAGAGTTAAAAATAATCATAATAAAATTTTAAAAAGAGAGAAAAATTCTGCTTCTATTTAATGATGCCACAGTACAGAGAATAGAGGTTTGCAGCCGGCCAGGCTCCCTGAGCTGGCATCCATATTGGCAGTAGATTCACCCAGAAGGCTTTAATGGTCATTTGCTAAACAAACATTTTAAATTATCTTAGTGTGTACATTTTCATCAATAATTACAGAATATTATGTTATTTAAATCTCATGAGATTTTGTAGTAAAGCCTATGAGTGTCCTATTTTGTGGTCTAGGAGACTAAGGTCTGGTCACATTAAACGTTATTGAAGACAGTGAAAAACCAAGTCTCAATTCCGAAAGCGTGGCACATAGGTCAGTGAGTTTGACCTCTAAGTTATAGTGTTATCGTGAACTTTGAATCTTATGACATATACTTCTTTCTCTATTCCCACAACCTACGTTGAAAAAAATCCTTCATCATCTATAAGGAGAATTTTTTTTTGAAAATTGGCTGTTACTTCTTTTCATCCAGCTTAATATGCATTTAGCATTCCTTAGCTTTCTTCTAAAGAAGACCATCCGTCCTCAGGCCCGGAACGTGTATACTGAAAGCTTTACATGTGGTCAAGAAAGTAAAACACAGAACAACAATACCTAAAAGACCGAATGCTTTACTTCACTTCAGAAGCAGTCTTTCTTTCGCCAGAACTGTTTGGAAATTGGATTTCTTCTGCTTTGGAGCAGTGAGGATTAACATGACACATTCCGTGCACTGGTGCTTGTCTGCTGCTGCTTAGAAGTAAGCAATTCCAATGCCTTGGCGTGGCTCACTCAAGGGGGAAATTGCTTCTATTAACCCACAAAAGCTGCTTAAGGATAGAGACAAGACCAAAGTCGGTTACAGTTTTAATCCCCTTAAGATCTAAATCGCCCCCTTTTCATTTCATTGCCACCTGCGTCATCTGTAACCCTACTGATGATGTTGAAACACACCTACTTAGCCTGAAGGTATTAAGGGAGAGGAGGGCAAATTACTCATAGAGAAAGCAGAATCCTATGGAGTTGGATATATATTATGATACTATTTTATTGTATATTATACTATCATATTACAATATCGTTACAGGCTAACATCACAGCATTATCTAAATGGGGGCAAGGGAAACCCTCTGAGGTTGCTGATAGCACCATGTGCAACTGAGTACATAGTTATCAGCAGAAGACTTGTCAGTCTGTAGCCACTGTCTGCTTGACAGTGCCATGGCTGACTTGTCTTCCTTTTCACACGGATTAACCACATTCAGATGACCTGCATTCCTGAAAAAAAGAATGTGTGTGTGTGTGTGAGTGTGTGTGTGTGTGCAATTAATTTCAAGTTTTAAAACCTCCCTTTAGAGACTTATCTATTTATGCACATGTGCAAAATCTGTAGTGTCAAACACCTGCCCCAGAGTGTCATATTTTCACAAATGACTTCCCAGCCCCAAGTTTTCTGTCTTCAGTAAATTTTCCCTCCCTTTTATTCCAGCTAATGCAAATGAAAATCCACAGTCTACAGTCGGGGTCAGCCTGCCCCCAAATAAAGCTTGCATTTACATCATCCCCAAAGAAAATACCTGGGTGCTGCCTCTAAAAATATATCTATCCCCACTTTTCCTCCCTCCCTTCCTCTTACACCCCCTTCTGTCATCTCATCTCTCTCTCCTTCCCTTCTACTTTTTTCCCTCTGTGTTTTTCTTTTAGTCTCTCAGTCACCCATTTAAGTAGTCCTTACTCTGTGAAGTCTGCATTGATGAAATCTTCCACCCCAGACCTGCATCTTGGAAAACATGTATCCTGTTGGTATTTACTATTAAATATGTTGTAATATAAACGCTGCCTTAGAAGAGGGTCAGCAGCCATTTAGCAAGTGGAGAGTAGTTAACTCTGAGTATTGTGATACAGGAGGGCTATTTGTTTTACCAATAGAAAAAAAATGAAGAAAATGTTGAATAAAGCTGCAAAGTTTGAAGAATTTTTAAAATTCATGTTATATTTCTGTAGAATGTGAGGAATTCCCCTCACAGACAAAATAATTACTTGTAAAACTTGCTTAGAACTAATAATTTTATAGAAAGGGATATCAGTTCCTAACAGTGACTAAAATATAAAAGGAATCAGTCTACTCAAAGGGGGGTGGCAAAAATCAGATACATAGGATTGCTTTTATTCATATTTTTTGCAATAAGAAGGTCCAAAACCTGAATATCAGCATTTCTGTTTGTTAACTTGAGTTTTTACATACAGAAAAGACAAGTTACATTTGAGATAATTTTGCAAGTGGCAGACGCTTGGACTTGTTTAGCTGACTAGGAGAAGTTTATCTCGATCTTGAAAGATCTAGATTGACAAATTTTTTAAATATTAGCTAATCATTCATGAGACCGGAATGAGAAGTGGGAAAATCTGTCTGAACTGGTTACAACATTCTGGCCCAAAAGGAAAAAGTCTGTTTTTATCCTTTTCACCAGTAAATAAAAGAGTTACTACTATGGTAATAGTAGGAGTCATGAGACAAGAGTGGCCTGAGGTTCCCAGATAAGTCACGTGGGCAAAGGTGGCCCCAAAATGTGTGGGAAATCGGGAATTCCCAGCCACTGATACTTCTGGGATGAGGCTGCAGTAGGTCTTGCCAGTGTTGGCTTCGATCTCAGGAGGTACCAGCGGACAAATGAGTCCAAGTGAATCTTTCAAATCGAGCTAGGGATGAGCTACCCTGAGAAGTCTTTTTTTTAAAAAAAGGAATATGCAACCTGTTAAAGACAACCACAGAAAACAAGAGAGATGTCAACGAGGCCTCATGTATCTCCAAAATACTACAAATTCTCGTCAGTCTCTTATGGATATTCTCTTGGCCTAGAGCAGCCTCTAATCTGTCTGACTCAATTGTGCACAGTCTAATTGCCTCCATTTAAAAATATTACTTAAAGAAAAAGAAAAATAAAACCAAACCCCTATCACTATGTGATTGGACAAAGCAGGATAATATGAGTGATTGCAGATTAGCAATCTGTAAAACTTCTATACCAAATCTTTTATTAAGGATTCTCTTTTTAAATGGAGCTACACTGTCAGATTTGGGTTCCATCTTTACTGTGGTGGTTACTGCTAAGTGTCAACTGGACATGATCTAAACTCAGTTGTAGGCAGTCCTATAGGCACACCTGTAAGGAGTTAAGTTGATTAGGTTAACTGAGGTGGGGAGACACGACTGAAAGCACGTGACACCATTTTGTGGGGTTAGGTTCCTAAATGTATAAAAAGGAAGAAGCTAACAGAGCAGTTTTCGTCATCCCTGTCAGCTTCCTGATTAGGGATACAAGGTGACCAGCTCCTTGGAGAGTCTGCTGCCTTGACTCACTTTTAAATCATGTGCCATAAGAAACTCTCCTTCTTGTGTTGATTTTGTCAGGGTATTTTATCACAGCAGCAGTAAAAGAAATGAAGAAAATTGAACAGAGAGAAGTGGGGGCGTTGCTGTCATAACTTAATCATGTGGTTCTTGCTTAAGTATTTGGAACTGGTTTGTAGGAGGAATGTGGAAGAATTGGGAGCTGTGGCCTTGAAAAGCCTTTGAATGCTGCAAGGGGAGCCTAATGGGCCATTCTGATGGTAACCTGGACAATGAAATGGGGTAGGATATTCTGATAATAGAAGCCTAGCTCATGATGTGAAGAACTGGGAGATGTGGCTATCAATGAAGTCCTCCATGAATCATGAACATGTGTTGTTGAGATAAACACAACCATGTCACAGACCCTGATTCTTCCGACAGAGGGGAATGGCAAAGCCTCCCCCAGGTGAGACTCAGAGGGAGTGTAAAGCCTTCTTCTGGTCTAAGTAGGAGTGTTACAGTTGACCAGAGTATGTAGAATCTATGGACCACAGCTTCCTCCTCCCTGTTTACAGCCTGGGAGTGATTCCCCGCAGAAGCCTCTCACTGACACTAGCTGACCCCTCCTTTCTGTGCTACACATAATAAGCACGCTGAGTTTCCAGGTTGTGTGGTAGATTCCCTCCATCAGAACAAGCACAGCCTACCCTGCCCTACCCCAGCGTTTCTGTATTTGTGATTGATACTCCTTCAACATCAGGTCATTTCATCATCCCTGAGTTACCTTAGTCGGTTTCCCAGACCCAAGCTATGTAGGATACAGGAGGGAGGAGGGTCATTTTTTTGTGTGATATTTTGGCCAAGAATCTGGTTTCATTCTGCTATATCCTGATAACTGGAGTGAAGTCAAATTTAAATGTAATGGACTAATTTGTCTGGCAGAGGAAATTGCTGAGAAAGCATCTGTAAGAGTTAAGAGAGAAACATTCTGTGCTATGCTTGAACAATAGGAAAAATGCCCCCTAAACAAAAGTCAGCCCATTAGAGGCTCCATCCTGCAACGATCCAAATTCACTTGAGGGAAGAAAGCCTAAACCGAAGGGGTTTCCTGCTTCTCAAAGACAACTGCCCAGGGAAGTGTTTCCCCAGGGTCAGCACAGCTGTGGTCCAATGAGGCCAAGTCACATCTGGTAGCAGAATTTGGCAGCGCTGTCTACATGATAGTGCTTTTGCAGGCATAAATGATTCAAGATTGACAGGGTAATGGAGTCTTACTCCAGACTTTTTAGAGAGCAGTCAAAGCCAGACAATGTGCATCCGGGTTGGAGTCCCTTTCCAAGATGCCCTGGGAGCCTATTGTGTGAAACTGAAAGTAAGTCTAAATTTACAGTGCAGATCCTAGGATGTTAGAGATTCCTAGACCATGGGCAGCTCTGAGGATACCTGCACTCATGGAATGGAACTTGCCTAACGGAGGGGCTATATGTGTTACAGGCTGCAGAGATTATGGGGCGGGGTTGGCTGAGCTGTTGGACAATTTCATCATGAGTCCCAAATGCCAGACATGGAGACTTGGTATTTTCTCTGGTAGATGTTGTTCTTGCTTTGGTTCTACAATTCCATACTCCGGCCCAGTCCTTCTCTTTTATTTATGTATTCTGTTTATTCTGTGACATTGTATATTGAAAACACGTAGCTTGATTTTATTTTATGGCTCACAGTTAAGAAATTTGACTTGAATCTCAGATAAAACACAGGCCTTGAGCTCTTTGTTTGAACTGTTAGGCTGGGGGATATTTGAAATTGGACTGAGTATATTCTTGCATTATGAGATGGATGTGGGACTTTGAAGAAAAAGAGTGCAAGGCTATGATTCAAAGTAATGCATTTGGTTGTCAAGTTGGTAAGGCACCGTTGTGTGGTGGTTAGAGTTAACTGTCAACTTTGTAGGAGTGGGAATTAGCAAAGAGAAGTCTCCAGACAGTGTAAGAGACTATTTAGCCTGTGAAGCATGTGGCTGATCAGGTTATTGAGGTGGGAAGACTCAACTACAAGTGGGCACCACCTTTCCCTGGGCTTGGGCCTTGGACTGTAAATGGTAATGGGGGTGATAAGACAGGGTTAGCATTTGCCGTGAAAGGAAAAGAACCTGAATTCAGATGCCCCAAGCACCCACATAAAAAGCCAGGCATCACCACATGCGTCTGTAGACACTGTGTTGAAGGACAGAGATAGATCCTGGAGCTTTCTGGCCACCAGCCTAAAAACAAAACAACAACAAACAATAAACAACAAAAAACCAGTGAGCTTCAATTTCAGACAGAAAGTCCTGTCTCACAAAATAACAGTAGTGGGAAATAGAAAAAAATACTTCTGTATACTCTTCTGGCCTTTGTATAGGAATGCATGGCCACAGAGAGAAAGAGGAGTGGGGTAGGGAGAGCTGGGAGCAGTATCACTTTCTGCTTCCTGATTCTGGATGGTATGCCCTACCGTCTCATTTCCTTTTCCTTGAGTTCCCTGTTATGATGGGCTGTACCCTTGAACTGTGAGCCAGTATTAACTCTATCTCCATTAAATTGCTAGAATCAGGATATTTTATCATAGCAACAGGAAAAGAAACTAAGATGCTCAGAATTTTGTTCAAGGTGCTAAGATGAAGCATACAGCTGAAACTTGAAAGTAAGAAATGCTAAATGAAATCAACCTTGATAAATGAATAAAGGAAAGAAGAGAGAAAAAAGAAGGAAAGGAAAAAAGAAAGAAAGAGAGAGAAAGAGAAAAAGAGAGAGAAAGAAAGAGAGAAAGAGAGAAGGAGGAAGGAAGGAAAGAAAGAAAAGAAAAAAGAAAAGAAAAGAGGGGGAGAAGTGAGTCGGTCATGGAGACAAGATGATGAATCTCTTTGAGGCTTGGCTCAGGCACACAAAGCATGCGATACATAGAAGTAAGAGTAAGGGCTGGACAACCATGCTCATGACTTGATTCCATCTCTTGGGAGGCAGAGGCAGGCAGATTTCTGAGTTTGAAGTCAGTTCCATCTACAGAATGAGTTCTAGGACAGCCACGGCTACACAGAGAAGCCCTATCTTGAAACAGACCAAAACAAAAGAGAATAAGGGAAAAAGGAAATATAAAAAAACGAGCATGTCCTACAACTTGGCACAAAACAATGTAATACCATTTCTGTCTACAATTATCTTTTTCTCTGAGAAAACAAAACAAACAAACAAAAACTAAGCAAAATTGGCAAAATCACCTTTTCCTCTACTTTTGGTTCAATAGTTACTTTAGAAGTTAATATATCTGTGAAGTTCTTCCTCGTGGCTTACATTGACAGGGTGTACCGTGTGTTCATAACTCCTTGTAGTGTTTGGATCCAGTATCCTGGGTGCACTGGAGGATTGTGCTCCTTTATCCTCCCGTCATTTTGCAGAGCTGCATACCTAGTGGTATTCAGTGAGCTGTGAGCCGAAGCAGCTGGAATTAAGCCTTTCATCTCTAGTGTTCGATGCTAAAGATTTCTTTCCCCTGTTTCAGTAACCAACCTCAACCGTGAAACAGAGATGTAGCTGATCTGAAACTGCAGTATACTGACAATGAGAAATACACTCATTAGTCTATAGACGTTTAGGGTGGTGATGTGTATGGGCTCTTCATTACCATATCACTACCTAACCTATCTAAATTGATAAAAACACATTGGCATAAGATCATCAGATTCCTGATGTAAATAATTTAGGACCAAATGTACTGAAAGCCAAGCAAATGGAGCAAACTTGGCTCCAGTATTTAAAAAGTAGCCAAATGCAACCAAACTATGTTTCTCAAGCAGAAATCAGAGAGGACTTCTAATAGGTCTCTCTTTAATGAGACACACACACACACACACACACACACACACAGAGAGAGAGAGAGAGAGAGAGAGAGAGAGAGAGAGAGAGACAGACAAAAGCCTTTACTACAAAGCTGAATATTTTATTAATAAAACATGCACTTAAAAATAGAAAACCCTTTTCTGTTTGATCACTAGCTGTATTGTGGTAGTTTGATCCGATCCTCATAGACCAATAAAGATACATCATGGAAATCAGGCCAAAGGATCGAGGAGGCAGATGTTTAATTGTAATAATTGAACGAGCAGTTACATGGCAGCTCTTTGGCAGATGATCTACAGTGAAACACACTACTTCACTAATTATTTTCAGTAGCTAACTCTGAGTATAAAACTGTGCTCAGCGCTGAGAATCCAAATATGAATAATGGGAGCTTGCGGTCATTGCGACGGGAACTGACAGTTGAATGGTAGGGATAAGAAATGGACAAGAAACAATATACGATCACTAAGTGAAGCCCAGCGGATGCCATGATGGGTTATGTTAGGTAGGGGCTATGGTGAGAGGGGTGAATGGTCTGTTGGCTGTGGCTTGCTGAGACACTCTTTCTGTACTACACACATGGTTTTATTAGGAACCATACTACCAGAGGCTGGATGTTAGTAATGAGCAATTAGAAAGAGTAGGCATCCACTGGTTGTAGTTTAGCTAAAAAGAAGTCAACGTGATGCTGAGGAAGCTAGCATTCTTGCCATCCAATCTAAAATCTAACAGCTGTTTGAACTGAACTACTTCATTACTGCCGTACTTTGGTGTATCAATTTGTGGTTTGGATTTGGCAAGGATTTGCATAGGAGAAGCAAACCAGCAAACAGTCCAAACAAAAGCAAACACACAGTCTATGTGGGAAAGTGTATACAAGCCTAGATTTAAATCACAGCATAAAAATAATCACATGGAAACAATGGTAAGTATGTAATCAAAAACATGTTGGGAATAGAAAAAAAGTAACAAAAGAACTATAAAAAACAGTAGGGGAAATAACTGAGGAAACATCACAAAGATTTCTGCCTTACACTGTGGCATGCTGGTTGCTGTGGCCAGGAAAACCTCTTCACCCCAAGGCAATCCATTTTCTCCACATACAACAAAATCCAGTCTCCTCTTATTGACTCATGTAAACACTTGGATCAGTACAAGAACTGTAGGATGTTCGGGGAAACTAGAAAGGATATCTATTTCTCAGTGTTTATTGATTTCAATAATTTCAAATCTGAATTTTTCCAAGAAAGGGATTCAGTGAAGTCAGGAGGGCAGGAATCGACATTTCTACTCTTGTCTAGCATCACGTCAGAGAAAACACCAATTCCGTCCATATCTACTGGATCGAAGCAAGATGTGCTTTTCTCAAGAGTTTACACCAGGAAAAAAAAAGAAGTTTTATTCTAACCAGATGTGAGAAAATTAAAACCAATATTCTAAAGTATTTTTAGTGGCATATGATGTCATCTGATTTCATATTTTCTACCAGGGGATCATACGTATTTTTAAATTGTGAAGCCAGCCGCTTTCCATGCTTGTACTCAAGACATGATAAGTTACAATAAACAAGTGACAGAGCTGTATGATATACGCTTAGCTGTTTGGTCAAAACCTGAGGAAGAAATTTAGTCTGAGTGAGGGGTGGGTCTGAAGCTGATATTCAGGGCTGTCATTTCTTGGGGTGACCGTTGGGTCTTCGAGGTAGGATTCCAGTTGTGTACAGGACAAAGATTGCTCTAATATTCTCTTTAGTCCTAAAATCGACTTCTGTATCTCATAAGGGCGACTTCACTCGTAGCTTCACTCTAATAACTGGGGCCAACCTAGCTTTTAAATATCCAGGTCCTTCTTTCTTCCTGGTAGTGTATTTTCTGTAACAGGCTGGCACGCATCCCACTGCCAGCATCCAGGTAGCACTGAGTTTTCCTGGATCTCAGAGCCATTCTCACCATTCAGAACTGGCTGAAGGGGGGGGGGGGCCGGGAAGATGACCCTAATTTGACCAGCACTCAGTCCTTCCTTCGTGCTTTCCTTTGGACAACCTCAAGCAAGCAGCCATGTCCTGGAACAAGAATGTAGCCCACAATTGCTTTCCTTTGACACTCTCCAAATCTTGTCCCACTCCTGGGACAGAGATTTGTCCAAAGTCATTTAAAGCTGTCCAAGGGAGCAATAGTGAGCCAATGTTGCTATCAATGCTTCTGTTCTTCCGGATTTTTTTTCGGAAATAGGAAAGAGGCAGACACCCACCGCTGCAGGCATCACCATAAGGAATGCTAGAAGTAAAGTTACTATTATCACATGGTCCTGGGTACACTGCTGAATTAACCAACTGTCATCTCAGACCCAAATCTCTAGCGCCACCCACCCAGAAGCACAAAACATTCTGGGTAAAAAATCCCCCAGCCCTGCCCCTTTACTCCTTGGCTAAGTCTTCCAGGGTGGGCGAGACTTGGAGAGGGGAAGGTTGGGGGTTGAAGACGCGGTGCCAAGGCACCGCACTCTTCGCCAAAACGCCTCTCAGACACAACAGTTTTCCCAGGACCGTGTCCACCTTCCTTTTCTCCGAGAGTATCATTTCCCGGTTTTATGCTGGAACCTTGGAATGGTTTGGGGACCAATGAGGTGGCAGCGGTTGATTCACGGATCTCGGTGAGGGGAGATTTCATTTCCAAGGAGGAAAAAGCGCGCGGGGGGCGGAGGGGGGCGGGAGGAGGAGAGGCAGCAAAGCCAGAGGGGAGGCGGGAGAGAAAGTGGGAAGAGGGGGCCAAAAGTGGGAGGGGAGGAGGGGAGAGAGCCTGCGGGGAAGAGCCAAGGCGGCGGAGGTGAACGCGCGAGGTAAGCAGAAGCAGCAGGTTCGCTGGCCGAGGACACCGGGGAAGACGGCTACTGCCGAGGGGCGTGGGCTGGGCCGGGACACAGGTCACTGTCAGTCCTGCCCGGTGGTCGCGTCCCTGAGCTCAACGTCCCGCCGCCCCGGGTGTCCCCGCCCGCCCGCGTCCGTTGGGGGGCCCGGGGTGCGGCGCCGGCTGCCCGGCCGCATTGTGACGTAGCGGGGCCGCGGCAGCGCCTCTGCCGCCCGCCAGGTCTCTTGCGCCCGCCGATCTCGCCGTCTGTCCTTCCATCCCTCCCGCCGTCCTTCCGCGCTCCGGTGAGTCCAGGTCCCCCGCGGGCGCCGCAGGGAGGAGAGGAACACTGGCGGCCGAGGCTGAGCCCGTGCAACTTTGCACCGGGAGACACCCTGAGGGTTCTCGGGACCCCGGGGGCCCCCTTTGTGCCTCGGGTCCCTTCTGCCCGGGGCCGCGCGGGGCCGCTGCAGAGAGCCACAAGAGGAGATTGCTGTGGTAACCCAGGCAGCTTCACCCCGGGGGACCCAAGTCGCTCCCGCCTCGCAGTCTTAGGCTCTGGTGCAGGGGATTGTTCTTTTCATTGGCCCTTGCGCTGGCTTTACGCTTGCTGCTACCTCGGCTGGTCCCGGAGGCGGGGATGGGCTACGCCGAGGCTCCTAGGAGCTCCCAGGGAGGGGCGAAGGCATGGTGATAGCTGCACTAGTAACCAGAACAATAACAAACGTGAAGGGGATGCCGGGTGGTGTCGCTACCCGAGGGGAGCCCCTGGCCCATCATCCCCGCGGCGCCTAGGCTGCCCCGTCCAGCCTTGGCTCCTCCTCCCGGCGCTGTCCGGTGTCCCGGGATTGTCCATGTCCTAGGGAAGGTTTCTTTCCCGACCATCTCAGTGGCAGTGACTTTCGCCTGCAGGTGGTAAGTGGGGATGAAGCCAACGTTGGCTATTGTCAAATGCCACATTTTGTTTTTTTTTTTTTTTTTTTTTTTTTTTTTTTACGAAAAGAAAGGGGGGGAATATTCTGAGCCAGTTCTGGCAGCCGTACAGTTTCCACAGGAAATACTAGCATTCTTTGAGGAACACGCTACTGCTTGCAGCAAAGAAAGTCTTCAGGAGACAAAAAGGCAACTGCATTGTTGCTCATTTCCAACTAGCCGCTAGGAGGGTGGAAACGTGTTGTTTTTTCCTGCGGGAACATGGCTTTCCTTGGGAAAGTTAATTAAGGAAGCATTGCTGTCTGTGCCCTTTTTTTTCACTTGCTGGAGGTGGGGCGCCACTCCTCACGGTAGTTACTGACAAGTGTCCATCAAATAGCCCCTAGGAAGAAAGAACCACGGCAACGCAGTCTCGCCACACACCACGTGCTGTGGAGCCCTGCCAGGGTACAGTTTGCAAAATGAAATAAGGACTATCTGGGGAGGTTTATGGGGATTACATTTGCGCAGACGTCAGTTCTCCAAGGTGTCAACTCTAAACACGTTATGGTCAGGCATCAGTTCGGCGCTGAATCTGCAAGCAGGCAAAAAAAACCTATTTCTCATTATGAAGCAGACATCTCAGTTGGGAATAAGTTCAAATCTGTATTTCATTTGTACATATTGAAAAATTCAAAAGTCAAGAGAGCAAGATGTAGAAAGGCCCGTATGCTAATGTGTACACACCTGGGAGGCAGTGTCTATTGGCTGATTCTGATGTGACTTGTTATTAAATTACTTCCTGCATAGCAAAATGCAGAGAGACACTTTTAAACTGTCCTTACAACTAATAGAAAAATGTGTAACATTTGGGGACTGATCACAGAAGTCTCTTTCTAAGGGAGTATTAGGAGAGTATTGCCCATAATTGAATATCATGAGTTTCCAGGTCTAGAATCAGAAAGCAAATGACAGTGCTTCTCTTAAGGGTCATAGAACATCAGTAATGTTAGTAATGTGATTAAAAGGGAGGTTTATAGAGAGGCTTTATTATTTTGAATATAACCTTTATTGTCCCTAAGTGGTTCATGAAGAGAGTTTACAATATAGTACATCTGAAACGGTACTCCATTCATTAATTCGATATGTTCTGTTTGTCCGTGTCTGAAAGGAAGTGACTAAAGTCCATGGATTTCTGTGTGCCATGTCACAGCTTTGCTGAGTCCAGGCAGCTGTTCAGTGCAGGTGTACAGTGGAAACAGAATAGAAGCCAAAAACATTGTGAGCACTGTTGTTTTGGAAGGACTTGGAGGGACTTCACTGTGCCTAGGAGGAGGGAAACCCACAAAAACATCTAAAACATACAAGTGCTCTTTGATATCATCAGAGAAAGCCTGGAGCCATGTTTCTTGCCAGATTTAACTTGTTTCTTGTGAAAAGAAGAAATCTCCCAAGTAGCAGGTGCATCATTAGAAGCAACACAAGGGACTTTCTCTTTTAAATGCAAAATCTAATTGAAGAGCCACAAGAGGATCCGTGACACTCTTAGAGAAAGAGCCTAGTTTTTGGCAATCTTTCAGGTTACAGATGCAAATCCCATAGGAGAGATGTGTGTCTTTGGAGACAAATAATACGTGGTGAAAATCAAATAGTTGCTTCTGCGAAACAGGAACCTTTATAATACTTGTTTACTTTCGCTCTTTGACTTATATGCAAATTCACTTGCAGAGTAAAATTTCCTAAAATGAATACATAATTCCGTCTCTTAGCTATACACTATGCATTACTTTCCAGTTAGTTAGATAATAGACTTTATATTTTATGGTTGGCAAATTGATTCTTTTATTAAACCTTTAAAAAATTAATGATCAAAGCTGAACCCAGTGACAGGTGGGAGAGAGCAGGATGATGACTACAAGGTCATGGGTCACCTGGTACCCTTGTGATTTTCAAGCCAGCTTATCTCAAAAAAAAAAAAAAAAAACCAGAATCAAAACTAAAATTAATGACCAAAAGAGTAATTGCTCACTGATGTCTGTGCCCTTCAACAGTCTAACTTGACTCTTAAATAGTTATTGTATATTTGTGAATATGGAGAATATAAAAGTACAGATTTCGAGGGCCAGAGAGATGGCTTAGGTGTTAAGAGCACCCTGGAGTTCTGTTCTCAGCACCTTTGTCAGATGGCTCACAACTTCTCTAACTCCAGCTACTGAATATTCAGCGCCCTCTTCTGGCTTCAGCACTTGCACACTCGTGGAATCCACTCACTGAGATGCATGCACATAAAGAAAACAAAACAAATCACACACACAACACAGCATACACACAACACAATCTTTTCATAAGGGAATTAAAAGCAGAGAATAGGAGAGCTAAAATTTTAAATAATCTTGCAGACCATGAAACAAGACATGTCAGTATTGCGATCCCTGGAAAACTAAATAATAACCATGAAAGAATTTGGAGAAAGTTAAACATACCTGTTTGGCTATCTTATCAGTTACCGACTGACTGGTTATTAAGTCATTCTGTGATGTAGTTGCTTAAAACGACTAAAGCTCATGGTTGTGCTGGCCAGCAGTTTGGACTGTGTTCTGTTACTCTAATGAAGGTTTCTGTAGGTGACATCATCAGCTGGGAAGATGACCTTAGATCTTGGATAGCCTTGACTATTGTCTTGCTGTTGTTAGGCTGTTATCAAAGTACACAGGTGGACTAGACAGGAACCTTTCTTTCTTTAACAGGCTAGCCTGGGTCTTTTCACTCAGTACCTAATCTATACATTCAGAAAGCAACAGAAGGAGCAGCAAATGAACAATCCCCAATGAGAAACAGGTGTCGAGTCCCTGTTCATGTCATGTTAGCTATTCGCCCACTGACTTATCAAATTCTAAGGCCACCCCAGATTTGAGGGGTTTAGAAAGGCAATAACTGAGATGAGATGGAACTACAGAAAAATTAGTTTTTTTTTTAAATAAATCTATGAGACCTTGAGTACACTTGATTGTAGAAGGAACATCCTGCTGAAGACTAACTCATGAAACCCAGGAATGTGAAACTTAGGTGCTTACAGAGCCCTCGGCATCTAAGATGAGAAGTGTCCACTGCTTCATTGGCCCAGGAGACTCCAGACTTAGGATTAGGTGACTGATAATAGAAGTAGCGAAAGCAGACAGTCAAGATCACCCTGCGGTTTAAAGGAGCTTAAGTAACCAACAAAGGATTGTGTGCTTAGGAGACATGGGGAAATCACTAAGTGATTTATTGGGGGGGGGGAGAAACTCAGTCCCAGAAAGGCTTATTATAGGAGGCAGAGTGAAGGCAAAAGTATGTTATAAGCTACAGAGCATGCCGAGTATAGCTATTGCTTAGGTTTGTATTTCACTGACTACTGTGCATAGACAAGTTGCTTTGGGTAAAGAAAGCACCAGAAAACCAACTATGACATCCCCGGTTACCTTAAGAGGTTAAAAGGAAGTTAGAATGACCTTGTCCTGGAGGCAAACAATGATTCTAGATATGTGGGGCCTTAGAGCACTGTTCCTTACTTAGGCCGGGCCTAGCAGGCCACTTTGGCCTAGGAGGGGTGGCATGCACGTTCCTAAACTAGAAGGATTGCTTATCAGCCTGCCCAAGGGGGCATGCAGTAGAATGTGTATCCTCGAGAGCACCCACAATTGCACTGGAGGTAGGCAAGGGTGGTACAATCAACAGATGCCCACAGCTGAGGAACACTTGAAAACTGAATTGGGCCTAGCCACTGGACAGTGAGGCAACAGGTGATGCATATTTAGGTGAACTGTAGGTGCAATAACAAAGTTAGATCCATGGTGTAGTCTGGTTTCCTTGTGGAAAGCAAAGAGAAAAAAGTCAGGCCAGCAGAATGCCTCACTGAGATCCCTTCACAAATGTTAGCTAGAGGACATTTTGCTAAGAGGGAATGGAATTCTAAGCACATGCTGTTCTGACTTTCTCCTGAAGATTTATTCAAATTACTGCTTCATTGGGCTCGTTTATAGATAGCCAGGTACCATCAGGTGCAGCTGTTGGTCCAGACAGAACACCTGGTCTCAGTGTGTCCACGCAATCATTCTGAGCATCACATACAGATGTGCTTTGTGAATGAGCCCTGGATGGACCAGCTTAAACCTGAGCATACACTTTTATAGTTTTTTTTTATTGCCCAAGCCTAAGAACCCTGAAGATACTCAATAAATGTTAATTGAATGAATGAACGTGCCATTATCTGGTGCAGTAACATTTTCTAAAACAGTCTGGCCTGGCATTTCATTATTCAGGGTAGAGTTGGCTATAAAATCCCTAAGTGCCTTGTGTGGACTGAAATGTTTCGGGGCACTTCTGTCATAGTAATGTAGGTTTTTTTTATTTGTTTATTTGTTTTCTAGTCCATCACTTATTTAAAAAAAAAACTTTTCCTTTTGTGAAATAGAAATTGTTAAGGATCGTGCTTTGTTGAAAGAGACAGAAACCAAGTCACAGTTTGCACCTACTCAGGTAAAAAGGAACAAATAGGGTAGTAGAGACATTTGAAAAATCCCTTTCTGAGTCCCTGTCCCTTTCATGATGCTAAGACTGGCTTAAAAAGAAAATATCAGGAAGAGGAGAGAGAGGGTACTGTCAATGTATACAGAGAAGGCATCTGTCTCATCTGACTTTTCTGGAAACCATGTCTGCTCACTGCATCCTGAGCCCCAAAACCTTGGCACTAGGTCTGGTTTCTTCACTGTCTCCTCCACCTTCTAGTCAGCCACAGACGCCTCCTGCCTCAGCTTTGACTCTTCCCCTCTTCTTTGTTTGAGATTATCAATGTTTCACTTCACAAGTCATCCAGAGAAGGTGCCTCAAGGCTCCAGTTGTAGTCAAACCTCTCCACAGCCAGCTGTTCTCTTTCTAAAGCAGTCAAATCATGGAGTTGTGTTTAGAACCATTCATGACTTTGTCATTGTCCTGGGAACAAGTCCTAAGTACCAACCATGAGTCCCAAAGCCTTGTGGTGTGGGCTTTGCCTTCTTCTGAGGGAGTAAGAGAAGAAAGGGAAGGATGAGTTCATGCTGGCTCACCTGTATCATTTTAAGGTACTCATTGGCATGGTTTTCTCTCATCTTCATGCTTTCATGAGAGCTGTTGGTTGCCTCGGTGGGATACTATGGCATCCTTCTTGATCTCACAAGAGCCCTTTGATGACTCCCCTCTCTTTTCTGTTCCCGCATCACACTTGACCTTGTGATACGGCCTTCAGGATACAGGACAGTCTCCCACTGTAGACAGATGGGTGAAGATTAAGATTGCACTATCTAGTTCTCATGGTAGCCTAACTTAATGCTGTTCACACTGTGTACGTCCTGAATCTTTCATCTTCAGAGATTTTTTTAGAAAGGATTTTTCTCTTAGGTTTTTTTTTCAGCTTCCTTTAACTTGAGTCTCATATTTGTAGCTCAGAATATTGGACATAGAGAGAGATTTCTTCTGAAGTTATGTTCAGATAGTTTATCAAGTTTTTTTTTTTTATGACTGCCTTTTAATTAGTCTCCAATGACCACATCAAGATAGAGTTTGAAAAAGAAGCAACCCAAACTTTCTGGACTGACATCTATGGCTTCGGGATCAGAAGAACCATGTCTCATACCATGAAGGAGGACAGCTAATGGCTACTTTTGTGAGATCCAAGGTGCTGTGTTCTGGGTGCTTCCTAGATGCCTTATGATTACTTCGTTTACTCAATTCTCACAGCAGGCCTATGAAGGAAGTCTTTTGTTTCATGTGAGGAGACAAAGACAGAGAGAGTTGTAGTGTCTTGCTTCCCTGTGAGTGAATGTCTCTCTTAGAGATGGCCAAGCTGCAGGAGAATTTACCTGTGTGGCTGACCAATAAAAACAAGCTTAGACTTGGGCCTCCCATTTCATCACTTGTAATGTTTTCAGTGCTGTTGTAAGGTTAAATGGCTGCCCTGGAGAGGAAAGCATGGTGCTAGAGGGATGACCAGTGGTTAGGAGAGCTAACTGCTCTTTCAGGGGACTCCAGATCAGCTCTCGGCATCTGCTTTGGCTCCCAACCAACTGTAGCTCCACCTGCAGGCATTCAGTGCCCCCTTCGGGCCTCCACAGGCAACTGCTATTACATATGCATATACCACACGTTCCCATAGGCATGAATACAAAGAAATCTTTTAAAAGGGGAAACTGGAACGGGGAGTATGCAGGCAGAGGAGTTAATCTCAGTCTTCTCTTTGCAGATGAGAAGGCAAGAGTGACCAAGTGAACTCACCACAGATGGGGTGAAGATAAGTTAGTTGCTCTGGCCCCTAGTAGAGAATTGCTCCATTTAAGCCAGGAGCTGCTCTTAATTTGCTTGAGATGTTATTTTCCTGGATTTTCTTCTCTGGCTCCCTTTGCTGCAAATGAATGCAGCAGACAAACTACTCAGAAAGCCATAACATTGCCAGTCTTTCTGTGTCTCTTTTTCAAGCTGTGGTTACTTCTCCTGTTGCTGGCTTGTCCCTCTCCAGAACCTCCCTAGAATTTTCCTTTAAGAGGACACACAGAAAGGTGAAACTATAAATGAACAACAAGCAGGTGGTTTCACATTTTCTCATAGGCATACCATAAATAAAAGCAAAAGTGGAACACTGGTTTTAATACTATGTTTTCCTTCACTCAGTGCATCTAAAGCCTTAGCATTTCCATGTGTTCCAAATCATTGAACAGATACCTTTCATTCTTTTTATTTTTGCACACTAAGTCATTGAAATTTGATGTGCATTTTATGCTTAACTCAGACTAACCACATTTCCAATGCTTACCAGCTACTTGTGGCTAGTGATTCCAAAGCAGAATACAGGTTTAGACTCTAGATTCCCCTAGTTGTCTCCGTCTGATTCACTCAGCACTTAGCTCAAACCTCAGCTCTTGCCTGGACAGGAGGTGTCTGTGGCTTTGTATGCTCCCCAAACCGGGTCAGAGGGTAAGGAATGAAACTTTGCCATCTTTCTTTATCCTGCCATAGTATGTAATGGGCACTCAGAAGCTGGCAAATGTTAATGAACGGAGGTCTTTGTGTAACACAAGTTTGATATGTGGAGGCTTGCCTTTTCAGACTTAGCATACTACATTCAAAACCTCTAGTTTCTACCTCCCAGCTCTGTCCAGAGAGTCACAGACCCCTATTTGGATCAGACTGAGTGACTGGGGGCCTCCATAGTCAGAAACTGAGAAGAGGTGGTACTATTATGTATGGAGCCTACACACGTATTGCTTGTCTTTTGATTTCAGTCTCTAATGCCAAGTAATACTATGTTAAACCATAATACCCATCCTAGGATAAGAAAACAAACAGAAAGGCAGACCAAACACAAAGAGTCATCCACTAGATATACGTCTTACTGAGATTATCAAAAGGGCCAGTTGACATACAGAATATTGGTGCACATGGAGAAAGCAAGCTGTAGCAGCGAGCTGCTGGAGTCATCATGAGCTCATTCTGATTCCCTGGTACTTTCGATTCAACTCCCCTATCCCCGAGAAAATGGGAGATTTACATCCTGAGTACAATTGCGTTTGCATACGCAACAGTGTGTAAATTTCTCCAAGTGCTTCTAAATGGCTAAGAGCACGTTTTTCACATGTCTACTTTATCCTTAACGATAAATGTCACTTCAAATAATCCATTCAACCACATCTAAAAGATTGCTACTCTCGTAAACCATACTAATCACGCATGTTAAAAAAAATGCAAAGCTTGAAAACGAGAGAAGATACCAGTGTTTCGTCTAAGTAATATAAACACTCGAGAACAGGGTGAAGAATATGATTAGCTCAAGCCCATTTACAGAGTGCTTGGGGGAAAGAGAGAGGGCTCAGCCATTAAAAATACATACTTCCCTTCCAGAGGACTCCAGTTCAGTTCCCAGCACCTATATCCAACCGCTCCCTACCTCCTGGCATTCTATTTCCAGAGAATCTGACATCCTCTGCTGGCCTCTAGAGAAACCTTCACTCAACTGACTGACATACACATACCTATACACACAGACACAACTTGCACATGCGCGAGCACACACACACACACACAAAATCTTCAATAATAATTTTAAAATGCCTTGAAGGACAGCAGGATAGCTTGGTAGATAAAGATGTCTCCTGCCAAGCCTCATGACTTGAGGTCTATACCCACTACTCACATGGTTAAAGGAGAGAACTGACTCCTGTAAGTCATGGTCTGTCCTCTATACAGGGTGCTGTTGCACATGAGGGCTGTGGTGCATGTACATACACACACACACACACACATACACATGTGTGCGCAGGAATAAATAGAGAGTAAAAAAGTATGCTGAAATTAATTAAAATTAGGCTTAACCTCAGTTTGACCAACATTTGCCAGTTTCACCCTGGAGAGCCCCTTGACTTGCTTGAAACTGTGCCTGATTCACACAGGAAAAGTAGATCCTTCTGTTCTATGCTGTAGATCAGGAGGATTAATGAACTCAGACAACATTTTGAGCAATTTCATAAGGAAAACTCTATCTAGGGCAACTGGAGCGTGAAGTAATATGCCAATATTTATTTTTGCAAAGTAAATTTCCAAAAGCTAGAAAAATCATCACATATACCATATGGTAAATAAACACTATCCATGTTTAAGTTATCTGACAGCCGTGTCAGTAAGGCACGGACAGTTCAAGATAGACAAAGCTTTCATCCATTGGCTCTAACTTGGGGCTTTCATCCTGAGTCTCTTAAAAAAGAATTCATGTTTCTCTGCAGCTCACATACACTTCTTCAAACACCACAGCTCTGGGTTGCTGTGCTGGTGTAATTGAAAACCTATAAAAAAGGCTGAGAGCTACTTTTGAATTGGCTCAGTGAACTTGGACTGAATTTGTCAAAGTGGCGAAAGGTTTAAAGGAATTTTCATAAATGAGGTCTCCAAGCTGTGTGTGTTAACCATAGAATTCCAATGCACTCCAAAGCACATGAACTCAGCACAGTGCCTCAGAGAAGGGCGGTCGTAGCAAGATGGAAATAAATGATTCATTTTCGCTCCCGGAGTTGTGCTGAGGCAAGCACACTTAGCGGCTGATCATCATACTTTACCAGCCTGCTGTGTACTAAAACTACAATTGAGAAGTCTAATCTTTAATTGAATTGAGTACCCACAGATTAACATAGTGAAATTCTCGGGTACCGGATGTCGTGCGGTGTTTACTAGTGTTGCTAAGAAATAGAGCAGAGATCTCTGAAAGTTCCAGATTGATTCGCTCAGGAGGGGGAGTTCTGCTTCTCCCTGGTGGAGGATTCTTTACTATTCATCACTTCCACAGTGTCTGTAAGCACAGTTCATACTCAGAAGCCCCGTGATTTCAAAGCTTTCATTGCAATGGGTGTATGGGTGTGTGTGCACAAGTACACCGTCAGTGGCAATTTGAAAAAGTGTCCCTGATCCCCTAACCAGCATGAAATAAGCATCAAGAAGGATTGGGGTTTTAGTGAAATAAAGTTATTCTATTTGTTAGTCTTATCGAGAAAATAGAAAGTTTCTTGAAGTTTAACTATCACCAGACTTTGCATTCTGGCCTTAGTGGAAATTTGTCAAATCATTTTTTTTAAATTTGATTCAGGTTGACAATTTTCCAAAATCATTAAAATGTGCATGTAGGAAACCCATTCCATTCTGCTTTTCTTTCTTTTCTCCCCCATTTGGCAAGCCTCACTGCATGATGCATTGTGTAATAGTTTTGTTTTGTTTTAATGCAAAGCTGACATTTGCACAGCATGAGAAGGAGAAGCTATGTCATTTCACTTGCCTTGTCCCAGAGAACAAGAGATTGCTATGTGCTATTTCAGTTGGGACCAGGCATTTAAAAAGAAAAAAATTGTTCTCCCCAAGCTCAAAAATAAGAAAAGAGGAAAAAAAACCCCACAGGGACAAATTCTCATTTGATCTATTTGAGGCAGACTGTTAAACTCAGGGTCTGGTATTTCAAAGTAGGGGCCTTCTTAAGAGAGGGCAAACCAGCAAAACGCTTGACTGGCTGTCTCATAGATCAGAGTTGAGAGAACTTGGGCTCATTACCAGATTCTATCTTATATCCAATCTCAGAACAAGCTGGATAGAATTAGGAAAGGGCTGCCACTGGGTGCCAGGAGCCAGGATCATGACTACGTCAGCAAATGTCCTTAGCTATCTTTAGCAGTTATTAGAACACACTCTTACCCACCTTTGGGATAATTGCTGGCATGTTGCAGTAGAGAGCCAGTTGTTCATTCTGGTAAGAGCTGATCTCTCAGCCTGTAAATGTATCTAGCCCAATGTTGAAGGGTATCACATGGTCAGTGTACACTAGCTGGAGAACTGAATCTTTCAACATGTCTTGAAAAGTGAATGTGTTTATAATCCAAGACCCGAGGCTAACTCCAATGCAATTAGCCAAAGTTAGGGGTTTTAATTTACAAAAGAAAATCATGCATTTATACCCAGAGCATCTGAATAAAAGTCCTATGAAATAAGTAGGCAAAAAAAAAAATGCTATTACTGGCAGATGTCTGGCAGACAGTTTTGGAGGTAAATGAAATCATAAGAGGTTAAATCTGGCTTTTCTAAAACTTTTGACACTTGGGAAGAATTTGGAGCTTTGACAATAATGAGATAGAAAAATAAGATAATAAAAATAGTCATATAAATTACAAACTTGTTGAGAGTGTTAACTCCTCTCATCTCCATTATCTGCCCAAACAAAGGACTATGAACCCCATTGGATAATAATGGTAGACAGGGTGGTAGACGTCACACTGCTTCTGAGCACGGTGTTGAACTTCAGAGCAAGGGCTGGGTTATCTAGCTTCTGATAAAGCCACATGGTTTGGGGTGGTTTATAAAACTTTTCAACATTTTGATACAGTTTTATCCTGTCTCAAGTTCACAGATGTTTATTAATTACTCTGCACGTGAGCTTTAGTAGTAGGTTTTAAATGGAAATAGTGGTATCAGATGCATCCACTGTGTATGCTAAAGCATGTTGGATGCTTTGTGGGATGAACTGATGGGTTCTTTTGGTCTCTTGCTTCTGATGGGGTTGCCACTAATCAGAGCGATCAGCTGAATGTTAGCAAACAAGTGCAGAGAAAAACTGAGTGTTTTCACTGGACTTCTTATTGCCAAGCTCCTCCCTGTTGGCCATAGATGGTGGCTGCAGATCTCTCTAGGGCTACTGTCTGGGTTGTGGCATCTCTCCCCTTCTCCAGACACTTAAACCTGGGAACTGCTCCTTGAAGTCTTAGGAGCTCAGAGGGCTACACTATCACTTGGTCTTTATATTACACTATCGTCAAGTTGCTTTTGTGTCTATGATCTGTTTGATTGACAGAGTGAAAACCTGACTCAGAAGCTACTATAAGAGTGACGTAATTTTGGAAGGTTTAGTGCAATGATAGCTCTTTAGTGCACATCCAATAAAGGCTTCCATAATGAAATTTCCTTCATTGGAGGGTTTGGTTCTTGTATGAACATTGCGGAAGACATTTGCATAAGCTAACATTTAAGCTGGAGAGATGACTCAGTGGTTAAGAGCACTGACTGCTGTTCCAGAGGTCCTGAGTTCAATTCCCAGCAACCACATGGTGGCTCATAACTATCTATAATGGGATTTAATTCCCTCTTCTGGTGTGTCTGAAGCTAGCTACAGTGTGCTCATATAAATAAAATAAATACATCTTTTTAAAAATTGATAGATATGTAATCTAATCTTACAAATGTCACATTCATATTATACTTCTGAGGAAAATGTAAGATGCAAAGCTGCATTATTGACATTCCGGCATTATCACCATTGAACCACCAATGAGAAACACCAAGAATGGAACCCACAGCTATTTTTCTGGGCTCTTCTGCTCAGCTACACTGCCAACCCAGCTTCTTATTATTAAGTAATGAACTGGGCATGCAATATTATTATCCCATTGTTTAAATCCTTCAAAGTTTAAAAGGAAAAGAATTATTATTTTGCAAATGTTAGAAGTGAAAAAAGAGAGCAGATAGGGCCGAGGTCATTCCATGCTCCCATGGCAGAACTAAACGGTGAAGAGGGGGCTTTCATCTTGTTTCTTAGTGCAGGCTATACAGTCATGACATATCTGGAAGATAAAGCAATGATTTCAAAGTATTTATTAAATTAAAACAAAATCCACATGGGATAATTGAGAATGTCTAAAGTAATAATCTCCAGTTGTGACTTCTAAATAGCAATAGCATTGAATCATAAACACTTCAGCCTCTTCAGGTTAATTACTACAAGGTCTGGGATTAAAAGCACTTCACATTTCTATCTTCTTGGTAGTTTCCAAGTACATGACATCAGGGTGGGATTTCTCCTCAACTCATGCTGAGTAGAAAAGATACTTGGCACATCTTTGGCCTCCCTCTTAAAGGGCTTGCTCTTAAGCCCTATAAAGTAAGTTGCATTGTGATTTTTAACATTAT
Organism: Grammomys surdaster; assembly: GCF_004785775.1. Lineage (NCBI taxonomy): Eukaryota > Metazoa > Chordata > Mammalia > Rodentia > Muridae > Grammomys > Grammomys surdaster. The sequence continues at coordinate 24,906 of NW_021627862.1, forward strand.
TTCACCCAAACTTATGCTCATTAAACTGTTTGTCAAGAATGAAAACCAGAAAATTCCCTGAAGAGAAAAAGCCAGTTTGAAAAAACAAATCATAACATGCTTTCTTTCCATTTGATAATAAATGTTATAGTTATTGAAATTTCATACCCTATGTATGACTGTATCCTTCAGTGTCTTGGGGGAAATTGTCTACATATCCTCCCTCTAACAATGTAGATTGGGGAAGGGAATTTCAGAAATGCTTCCTTTTTTGTTTTTGTTTTTTACAATTAAGAAGAGTTA